>NC_058403.1:46297713-46341800 GCF_002201575.2 Neomonachus schauinslandi | reverse complement strand
TCTTTCTTTCTTTCTTTCTTTCTTTCTTTCTTTCTTTCTTTCTTTCTCTTTTTTTAAGATTTATTTATTTATTTGTGTGTGAGAGAGAGAGAGAGAGGGAGAGAGAGAAAGAAAATGGGGGGGAGGGGCAGAGAGAGAAAATCTCAAGCAGACTCCACACTGATTGTGGATCCTAGGACCTTGAGATCAACCAAGAGTGGGACGCTTAACTGACTGCGCCACTCAGGCACCCCGGCCCAAGTTGTTTTCTGATACTTAAATAACTGATGTCAAAATACTAAAACGGGAAAGTAAAAAATTGCAGTCCCTGAGATATCCTATTGTGGGGGGAAAACCCCACCTCAAACAGATATATTTACATGCATATGCATACACTGCTCAGAGATGAGAGTGGACATTCTCCTGAGGCTGTTTATTTAACAGACAGTCTTGGTTTATAAACCCTATTCCTCCTTCCCATTAGGAAAACTGACACTGATATTCTTTATCAACAATATTTCAAGAAAGTCTCTTTTGAATTATAAGCGTTTCCCCACCACAGATCTGAATTCACTATCTCACCTAAATAGTAGATATTTTGTCATATTTAAAAAAATGTGTCTGCTCAGTTTTACTGATAAGGAAATCTGCTAAAGTGACCCAGAGCAGTCAATTCAGGTGGGATTTAAGGCCCCAAATAATTTTCTCCATAATTTAGGCAACAGAAAGAACCTTTGGGGTTACTGGAACTAAATGACAACCTTTTAACCAATGTTGATTCAAAAGGTGCATTCCTTACTAAAGCTAGTGTGAAAGTGTTAGTGAATTCTTTTCTATTATGTCTGGGCACATTCAGAATGCCAACATTCCGCAGCCTGTACGTTATAAGTAAATACAGACCAAATAACTTCTTACTGCTGCCATGAGCATATATTTTCTCCACACAATAAGTGGTGTATTAGCACATATTTGTCCCCTGGCTGCAGCTTTTTTTTCTCCCTGAATTCCTGGAAATACTCATGGGACAGTCTAGAAAAATCAATGTTGTGATCATTAGGAAATTATCTCTTGATGGAGTCTTGTGTCTATAATCACCAGCATCCAGTCCTGTCAATTTCAATGGATGATGATGCAAATTTACTTTTTTTCTTAAGTGTATTAATGGGTCATTAGTGTAAGCAAAATAAAGCATCGCAGGGTGAATAATAGCAACCATATTTCTTCAATCAAACATCCATATTGTGTGTCTGCTTGTGGTTGCAAAGATCTGGATTAAATAACATGATTCACATCTGAAAAGGCTCCTATAAACTGGATTTTGGTATCACTCGGTCATACATAAAAAAAGCCACCTTTATACTACATTTCCACATTTAGAAAAAAATGAAATTGTTTCCTCTGAGATAGGTATACTGCATACTTGACCTCTGAGATCTAAAAGCAATTTATGGAAAGAATAAAATTTAGACAGGGTGCCTGGGTGGCTCGGTCGGTTGGGTGTCTGCCTTTGGCTCAGGTCATGGTCCCGGGGATCCTGGGATGGAGCCCCAAAGAGGGCTCCCTGCTTAGCGGGGAGTCAGCTTCTCCCCCTCTCTCTGCCCCTCCCCTATCCCCGTTTGTGCTCTCTCTCTCTCTCTCTCTCTCAAATAAATAAATAAAATCTTTAAAAAAAAGAATAAAATTTAGATGGATAAGAACAGGGCTAAGTCACTTCATATTCTCAATATAACAGGGATTTTCATTCAATTCTGATCTGTCAAGGAGGTACTTTCTGAAATTCATTAAGCTTTGCAGTTTTCCTACTGACTATTTAGAATGCTCCTATCCTAATATTTGCTTTCTAGGTTATGGGGTAAGAATTTAGGGTAGGGCAGTTGAGGGGCAGTAAATGTTTTGGTGTAGGTAAGTTAACACAGAACTCAAGTTAAGGAATTAGGGTCTTGTAGACAGTGTTTGCTGTGGAAGTTTTATAAGCATTAGTCATGACCTTCAAGAAGATAACAGCAAGTTCTGTGATTTTCAAAGGGCATGTGGGAATGAGGGTTTTGATGGAAGCTTTCCAGAGCTGCAGCTGCCGAGCTTGTGGGTTTTTCATTGGTTGTCACTTGATAGAGGTAGGGCAGGAAGAATAATTCTTTGAGGGCAAGTTCAGACAGTGAATGTTCAAGGTTGCAGCCTGCCTAGAAACTGCAAGCAACGAATGGACACACAAACCACAAATCTTAGAAGACACAATTGGTGTGATTTTTTCAAGGTTTTAAGGTGCTGAAATTATTCTGTTACAGTACAATAACCACACAGAGTAAAATTAACATAAAATATGGACAGTCAGCAATATAGTTGAGGATGATTTTTCCAAATTCTGTTTTTTTTTCCCTCCAACATTCCTTATTATGGCAATGGTACAGTGGAAACAGCATAAACTTTGATGTCAGGGAGACATAGATTTGGTCCTGCTACTTTGTGTGTATATGACTGGGCCTCAATTTCATCTTCAACAGGAGAATAAATAGCTACCTTGCAGGGCTGTTGTGGGAATAAATGGGATAATGTATGTTAGATGGCAGCAGACAGTAGCTGCTCAAAAAAATGTTAATTATATTATCATTATCATAATAGTGAATACTCCTTTGTTATAAACAACCACACTACCGCTTATGCAATTGTTATAGGTGAGTTGACCTACGGAACAACAAAAGCTGTATTCAACTGCATGTAAATCATTCATACTGTTTTAATAAATGATCCTTTATGGTTTTGAGTTTATGGGATTTTTAAATTTAAAGTTACCAATATCGCTTTTATGTCATAAAAACAGAGATTTTTATGGGTTCTTTCAGCATGGCAGAAGACAGAGCATGGCAGAGCTTCACAGTGACATGCAGTAGTTTGTACTAAGGAGGAATATGGCTAACTGCCTCCTCCCTGCCTCAGACAAGCTTCCCTATGATTCACTGATAACGAAAACCACCAGCTGCCATTCCTAATAAAATGTCCTATTGGCTCTGCATACCATATGGTAAACTCTAGGTCAATGTCCTTTTCTTATTTCTGCTTTTCTTCTCTAAGGCCAGCTAAAACCTGCCTTTCATAAATTTTAAGACAGTAAATCAAAATAAAGAATGTGGAATTTGACCTAGTACCAACCCAGATTACCTAAAATAGAATCAAGGTTCAGGGCATCCATCTACTCTCCCTGCATAGGCATACCCATCAGTCATTTCCCCTACCACATTTAAATCATCTGTCCTTCAGGTATCATATTCTATCTCTTAATGTTTTAACACCTATGGTCTTCTCATATTTATTCCCCTAGGGCAGAGGTTAGCAAACTATGGCTAGTGGGCCAAAATCTGGTCCAAAATCTGGTGCTATTTTTGTATAGAACACAAGAATGATTTTTACATTTTTAAAGGGTTGGAAAAAAATCAAAATTAGAGTAATTTTTCATGACACATGAGAAATATATAAAATTAAATTTCAGTGCCCATAAATACAGTTTTATGGAATACAGCCGTGCTCATTTGTTCATGTATTGCCTGTGGGTGCTTTTGTGTTAAAATGATAGAGTTGGGTAGTTGCTACAGAGACCATATGGTTGACAAAGCCTAAAATATTTACTATCTGATCTTTTATAGGAAAAGTTTCAACATTTCCCTAGGAGGTCTTTCTCTTGGGATAAAATAAGGCAAATTCACATAAGATACACTGCCTAATTTGCCTGTCCAGTCAGCTTTGGAAAGGAAATAGAGTCTAGCTTGAGTTTTCAGTAGGGGCAGAATGAGACCATGAAAAAAAAAAAAAAGGATACAGGAGCTGTCAGGATACAGGAGATGTGGGTCTCAGGTTTTGTTTTTATGTTGGTTCTAGACAATTATCTATTATGTAACTTCTCTAGTCCTATAACATGGCTTCTCCCTTGTTGGGCTCTCAGTTTCCTTCATGTTTAAAAAAAAGAGTCCTTCACTGCCTTAGCAAATCACTATTATAGTACATGAAACCCTACCATCTTCTCCCTCCCTCTACCTCCCAAATGAATCCAGGGTCAGTGGAAATGAGGGGAATGAGGATACTGGAAACCTTCCCATAGGACTTCAGGATGGAAGTGTAGAACCCAGTTGTAACCCTATGGAGATGGGCCCCTGATGTGACCACATATCTACTACAATGAATAATTCATCCCAGTCTCCACTGGAGAAAGGGGCTACCTTTAAGGCATAGGAGACTGAATCACTTGTTTTCTGGAAGTTCCCTATTATAAATATGACTGTTAAGCACACAGTCTAAAAATATTTATGTCTGGGAAATTACCTTCTAGATTACAGCAGGAAAAAAAATTTCTAATCAGAGTTACTTCTCATGCATTTATTTATTTTTTTAAAAGATTTTATTTATTTATTTGACAGAGAGAGAGACAGCGAGAGAGGGAACACAAGCAGGGGGAGTGGGAGAGGGAGAAGCAGGCTCTCCGCGGAGGAGGGAGCCCAATGCGGGGCTCGATCCCAGGACCCTGGGATCATGACCTGAGCCGAAGGCAGACGCTTAACGACTGAGCCACCCAGGCGCCCCTCTCATGCATTTAATAATGTAATGCAAATCTATAAATTCTCATTTCTAAGCTAAGAATAGGCTATATATAATTGCACAGCAAAGAAATTTTATCATAATTTACTTTAAAAATCATTTATCCCTAATTGGGTTACAGACTGACCAAGTGCTTTACCATTCCAAGTCCTTGCTGCACAATAGGAAAGCTGATTGATTTCAATGCTATGGATCTCCCTTTCACTAACTGTGTAGCTAGTTCGTATTTATGTGGCAGAGGAAGATTAGTTGTTGGGTTTTTGTCTAATGTAGAAGCTTAAGTTAGTTATGGGTACAGTGATTACTCATCATTCCAAGTGGTGAACAGAGCTTAGAGTCTTGGCCTGCTCTCTGGTCACACTGTATTACTAAGCAACTTTGGAACGGGTGCTGTTAAAGGGAAGACAGGTTCTGAGAAAAGACTAGAGTGGATAACACATGCATGAATGAGAGTGAACGATAATTTTTATAAGTAGAGAGGACAAATAATTACCTATTACAAATATGATTAAAAGTATCTAAACTCTATTAAAATTAGAGTTGGAAAAGCTCTTAGAGAACTCTGAGGACGAGTTTCCTTCATGGAAAATCAGCATACATGCCAGGTAGCCATTGTCCAGCTTTTTGCCTGATCACTCACTTCTGGTGGCAATGTTCCCTTCTTCACCCAAGCCAGCTCATTCTATCGTGGTACAACTTCAATGACTATATGGTCAAAAAATGCCCAAGAAAGTATGGAAAAGTTTTCTACTGAGCTAGAAAATAGGAGCTCCAAATCTCAACTTCAGTCCTACATTAACTCTAGTTGCGTGACACTGAGCAAGTCTTTGGTATCTTCTGGGCCTCAGTTTCCTCATCTGTAAAGCAGGGTTTCTATGGTCCTTTTCAGTTGTGAATTTTTCTACTTCTATAATTTCCATTTAATGCTACTGAAAATCGGTTGTGAGAAAGCTACAACGAACTGTTAAGTTTTTCTTCTTACAGTTCTCACTTATGTCATAGTGCGCTGCCTCTGAATGTTCCAAGACTTTCTAAACTTAGTCCTAACACTTGGTTTTTACCTCAGCTTTCCAGATTACCTATAGCTTGATTCTGCTTGGACTATTCATATCTCAAACGTTATCACGTCCCAGAATCTGCCTTTTTAGTCACCAGATGGCCAAGGTCAAGCTACAAAATCCCTCTAAGTGGCTCAGTTTGGCTTGCACAATCCTGAAGTTAAAAAAAAAAAACCCAAAACCCCAAAAAACAACTTCAGTAATGTTTTACTGTTCTTTACTGTTCTCATATACTGAACTAAAAGAGCCTTGTTCTATCTTCTGTGGACTGTTAGTGAACTGCTCAACATTTGATCCCTTTTATGATTAGAATACATAGGCCAAATAAACCATGAGCTCAAGGACGAGTTATACCTTTTATAAAAACTGCAATTAATGTACATTTGGTATAGTCTAAGTACATATAATTATTTTTTAGAAGCAAAATGCTATATATTTCAATGTGATGGTAACTTGGCAAAGTTGCAAATGCAACAGTAAAATGAATGACTATTTAGCATTTAATGTACATAACTAAAGTGGATACCATTAAAAAGACTGTCTGGGGAGCATTACTTTATTGAACAATCATAACTAAAATCTACAGTGTTATGTGATTAAAACAAAACTTATTTTCTATACAAATAAATACATTTAGTTATTTTAGTAAGATATTTTTATTTATTTTTTAAAAGATTTTATTTTGAGAGAGAAAGAGAGCACAAGCAGGGGGAGGGGCAGAGGGAGAGGGACAAGCAGATTCCCTGCTGAATGCGGGGCTTGAACCCAGGTACCCCTTTAGTAAGATATTTTAAAGTAAACTTTCATATTTTTGTATAAATGTGAAAATAAACTAGTTTTTTCAGCCATTTAAGTCCAAAAAATTTTTCTTAAACAAAAAGAAGGCAGTCTGGGTATTGAAATAACCGCTAAAAATTGACTGACTTACTTGAAAACATCCCCTGCATGTATATGTGTCGTACTTCAGTAAAAAGTTATATTAAAAAAATTACCACTATAAATAGTTCATAATAATGATTTCTGAGTCTTCCATTGGACTTTAACAATAACATCCAAACTCCTTACCTTGGCCTATAATATTTGGCCCTACCTACCTCTCCAATGTCTTTTCCTACCACTTGTTCCCATTTCTCTACTCTAGTTTCAGTTGTTCTCTTCCAAAGCACAAAGGTTTTTTCTGCCTGAGTGTCTTTACATATGCTTTTTCCCTCTGTTTGTAGTGCTTCCTCTTATTTATTGTTTGTCTAACTCTAAACATTGCTTTGTGGAGAAAGCAAGTCATATTGTTCATATGTTTCCTACCTTTAGAGGTTTGGAAGTTCACTCAGGAGGCTGAACTAATTCGAATAACATTTTCCATATTCTAAACATCAATATATTGAGAAAAACTGTGTTGTGGCATAAAACGATAAGCATGCGTTAAAATTCAGCAGAGTGGAAGCAGGAGGACCCAACGTGCAAAGTGGAGTGGAAGAGCTCTTCTATGGTTTCCTGAGCAGGGCAGGGGTCATGATGTAGTCATGTGCTTGTCTCCAAGCTACTAGGTGCAGCTGGGGAAGTGCTTACTCTTCTTTTTGACCCTAGGTCAAAGAGGGTATAGGATGGATATGGCCCACTGAAGAGTTTTGTTTGGCCAAAAGTTGAAGAAATTGTTTTTTTAGATTCATTTATTCATCAAGCATTTACTGAGCACCTACTATGTGAGACGTATTTCTAGATTCTAAGTATACAGCAATGAACAAATATACAAAAACAGACAAAGTCCTTACCCTTTTGGAACCTATTTTCTAATGTGGAAAACAGGTAACAAGAAAAATATGTAGTATATGAGATCATGATATGTATGAGAGAGAAAACAAAGTTGAGACGGAGAGAGGGAGGTTGTGTGTGTGTGGCTACAAGTTTAGATAGTGTGGCCAAGGAAGGCCTGTGGAGAGGATGACATTTGAGCAAGGGATTGGAGTAGGTGACTGGGCCATGGAGATACCTGGGGAAAAGCGTTCCCGGCAAGGGAAGAGCAAAGGCAAAGGTCATGATGAAGAAATGAGCAGGTGTATCTGAGGAAAAGACAAGAGGCCACTGTGGCTGCAGAGGTGAGGTCAGAGAGCCTCGTGGAGCATTGGGAGGACTTTGGATTTTGCTAAGTGAGATGGGAAGCCTTTGGATGGTTGTGAAAAGAGGAGCAACATGATCTGACTTATGCTTCAATAATATCCCTCTGACTACGGGAAAGAAAGCATAGAAGGGAGACCAATTGGGAGGCTATTGCAGTAATCCTGGAAAGAGATAATGGTCGTTTGGACTATAATAGTGCAACAGTCATCTGTAAGAAGTGATCAGATTCTGAATATATATTGAGGGTAGACCCAACAGGATTTCCAGATAGATTAGATGTAGGTTTTGAAAGGAAGAGAGGAGTCAAGGACAACTCCAAGTTTTCTGGCTTGAGCATGTGTAAGAAGGAAGTTGTCAGCATTTAAAATCAAGAGACTTAATAATCCAGACTTCCAGCTTCTCTCAAAACACTAGAAGATATGGTCAAATGTATATCTGTATTTTTCACAAGACAAAAATCAGCTGGAGCTGGGAAGCAGCTGCCCCCTTTGGAGTACTCTCCATGTTGTCTTATACCTGGACTTTCAGGTAATAAACAGCTGGCTTATAGCTTGTTTTTAGACCCCTGCCCGAAGTTCTCTCATAAATTCACTGTCTTACAGTACAACATACCTTGCCATAAATTCTGACAAAAGGAAGTTTTGACAAAGTATTTATTTTAAAACAGGTATAAAAAGAACACCCATTATTCTAGTTTTCTCCTCCATAGTGATTTGACAACAACCCGTGACAGAGGTCCACCCTATGTCTTCCTTCTCAGTGAAAAGAGAAGCCCCTGAAGAAAAAACTCTCTTCTGCGTATTCTGACTTCATCAAGTCTAAATCCCACTCACTTGACAGCCCATGTCCCCACTGCCCAGTAACGAGGTATGCAACTGGACCATATCTGGACTGGACCTGATCTCACTATACCCATGATTTCTAAACAACAGTGCTCTGAGACCCTGGTCGGTATGAAGGGACATTGGCTCCAGGCTGGTAATAGCACCAACAAGCCTGTTGACTGGCAAATTACTTATCTTCTTTGGGCTTCTGTTCCCCATCAACAAAGAATGGAGTTGGACTACAGTATGGTTTCTCCAGATCCAATGTGTGAACAAATACCCTGCTCTAGGTGGTTATTCAGCTTCATTTACATAAGGGTCATTGGCTTAGAATGAAGTGTTTGGTAATAATGTCCCTGTGGAAGACCTGATATGTTTCCCTTCAGCAAATAAAAATAACGTACACCCAAGTGTCTTGTTTTGCTTTGTCTATGAGGAAGTTCAGTTAAATAGGATGTTGAATAATAACAAAACCATTTTACCCCAGGATTTGAGTACAGCATTTTCCCCCTTCCTTCATATTCATCCTACTGGTTTTGATTTTATTTTTAACTGCCCAGTTGTAGGTACATTTTGACTCTAGGCAATACCAAATCTTTTCTGAAAGGGGGTGGGGCAAGAGGTAAGCACTGGAAGAAAGGGGTAGGAAAAGGAAAGTGATTTAAAAAAAGTCTTTCCAATTTGATATTAGGAAAGTCAGCACATATGGGTCGTGAAAGAGATCATATAAATATAAACCGTAATTACAGTGCTACCGCAAGCAGCTTTGTCTGAAGCCTACACTCTTAAAAAAATTTTTTTTTTAAGACTTTATTTATTTATTTAGCAGAGAGAGAGCAAGAGAGCACAAGCAGGGGGAGCAGCAGAGGGAGAAGGAGAAGCAGGCTCCCCCTGCTGAGCAGGGAGCCTGACGTGGGGCTCAATCCCAGGACCCTGGGACCATGACCTGAGCCAAAGGCAGATGCTTAACATGCCGAGCCACCCAGGTGCCCCTGAGGCCTACACCCTTTAAAAATTTGCTTTTAGATGGACAAGAGTAGCTATGAACAGTATGGGACATGCCCTACTGAAAAATTCTTTCATTCAGTCTCTCTCTCTTATTATGGTCATTTAAAGAAAAAAGTGATAAATTTCATGACCTGGTTTAACTCCCTATAATAAAGAAGGATTAGCTTTGATATCAGGAAGAATTTAAAGAAAAATGTTTGTTAATTAGTAACATAAAAACTATGGGTAAAGTAAGCATCAAGACAGATACTTTGTGGTAGTAAATCAAAGTACACTCTATAAACCTGCATTCATAAAAGGTCAGGGTATCAGTCCTTCTCTGGTACCATGGGAAAACTCTGGCTTGAGAGTCAGGACACCCAGGTTGGCTACCAACTAGTTTGACAACCTTGGGCAAATCATGTAACCACCTTGGGTCTCACCCGCAAAATGAAGAAAATGTGGAGAGTACAGATTCAGAAGTTCTCATAACTGGGCTCCACTTACCCAGTTCTGTCCCTTTGTTTAACTCAGGACTGAGGCCACACATACTGAATCCTGGAGGCCAGAAGGCTATTCTCTAGTATGCCCCATGCACTTCTTCCAACTGTTTCAACAATTACGTTTGTTCCCAAACCTGTTTATGCCTGTTGGACTTGTTATTGTAATTACAGAATTTAATCAAATATTATGTAAAGTGATGAAATATGACAGTGAAGGCAGGAGTTGTTTTTATGCAAAAACACTGAACACTTTCAGAAGACCTGATAAAGGCTTATCATTTAAAATAGCTATCAAGGCAGATATGGGTTAGATAAATCTAAAAGAATAGAAAATAAATTGTTAAAATCTAGAAGGATTCCTTCTTAAATCTTATCCTACTTTAACAAAATTGAAATGGGGAACCATAGAAAATGTAATCATTAAGGTATAATTAATGCAAGAAAAATGTTAGGAAATTATAATCAGCAGACCTATAATCAAAGAAAAGGCCTTGGCCCTACATCAAGGCTTCTACTGCAATGGGAGGGAATTAAGAACCACAGTGAAATGTTGTAGAGGCCCCCTGCTCTTATTTAAAGCCAGATGAAACAGGCATTGATGACACTGAAAGAAATTCCCAGGAAGAGGCTAGGGAAGGAGAGGGAAAGTAGAGGATGGGGTTAGGTTTGTGGGAAGGACAAGCAGACAGATGCACAGATATCACTTTTGACAGTCTTGTATGTCCCTGCCAGTCTGTCAGCTGAAAGGAGAATGAATCCATTTCTGGATCACAGGTTGGTTTCTAAGCTCTCAAGAAGTAAAATTTCTTTAACTACCAGAGTTAGTAGTTGAATTCTCCCTCCTCAGTTTTTTCATATGTATATTTGATAAATTACTTAATGGGTAATAGTATATGTTGAATTTACCTGGGCAAAGGACATTGAGAATGAGAACACAGGATGCTCTGGTTTCGTGAGAGTAAGACATGCAGAGCATGAGTAGTCCTAGGTAGAAATAATAGTTTTCGATGGCAAGACCAGGCCTGTAATTTTCTGCAGCACACCATGACCTCATGGTTTATATGAGGCCAACTCTATAAATCAAGTTTTACCTAATTAAAGATTCTTCTGCAGATCTACATTATTAGAGCAAATAATTAAAACTGCCTAGGCAATAATACAAGCCAGATTTATTTACAAAAATGCTCTTTTTTCCCCCAAAACTCTTTTAGTCTCACTACCACTTACAGATCTTTCACATTTAGTAAATTATAGACTTAGAGCATTTCTTTTAGTCTGACTTCACTTTCAAGGAATTCTTCAATTAACTTTACGTTGCTTTAAGCTGTTCATCCAACGAGAAAACAATCTGTGGTTTCTGACTCCTTTGCGTGCCAATGGCTGCCATCCATGCTTGACTTTCAGACACACTGTCTCTTGAGAGCCAGGCTCTGTTTTCATAAAACCAGCCAGTTGTCATAGCATTTTGACAAGCACTATAGAAAAACAAGGAACAATACTCCGTGGTGGCTAAGCCGAGAGAATTACCACTTCAAGGGTGACTGCCCTGGGACATACATGACATCCACACCAAACCACCTGGCCTGAATCAGAGGTAACACATACTCCACTTTCATCTGTGACCTTTCCATTTTCAGGCACCTCTCTTTACCACCAATTATTTTCTTTCCCCCTGCTCTCTTTTTCCTAAATGGCTAAAACACCCAAAACTCATGGAAAGGTGTGGCTACTCTAACAACAGGCAAAAATACCAGTGAAAGTCTAGGAAGCAAGAGATTACACTGTCTTTGCAATGGTTACAGTGCATTTAGTAGCCAATCTTCAGCCAAATACAGTGTAATGAAAAAGCATGAGCTCAGAGGTGGGACCTCAGTCCAAAACTTTGAGTTTTCTCAGACTCTGGTGGAGCACCCTCAATTCTCTGCCTCTTCAGGCTTACACGCTAATATTTCTAAAGAAATGCAAGTAATAACTGGGCAGGGGAAAATAACAATGGGAACAAATGATGGAAATAAATGATGAACACTTAAGAAAAATACCTTTAGGTTTTGTACCTATTATCCTGAGTCAGACAGAATGGAAATTCTTTCACTTTCCTTTCACCTTTGCTTAGCCAGTTTCTGGGTGTCCCTCACCTGAGTCCATCCTAGAAGCACCTGTAAATTTAACAGAATAATAAACTGACAATGATATTTTGAAGGCCTCTTGGATACTCGAGCCCCAATATAAAATGCATATGTGGGGTTTCTAAAATCATGCTCAGTGCTATTCCTCTCACGGGATGTGCAACTGGTGAATATACAGGTTTTCCCAAAGCAGTGGAACGAATACCGGGGGAGCCATGCCATAAGCATGCAGGCAAAGCCAGGCAAACTAGAATGACCGCACAGGCCACGTAAAGCCCAAGGCCTGACAATAGACTTGCTGCACTGGTTCAATACGGGCTGGCAATGGATGGGAGGACCAATGGAAGATCTGCTCTTTTCTTAAAACAGAACTGTGCTTGACACTACTCTTAATGCTACTGCTACTGCACCTGAATCAAAAGATCTGTAGGATTCCTGAGAGATCCAAACTTATCCTAATACCATTCTTTTGCCCTGGTCTTCCTATTTTTATTTAAAATCCTATGTGAATTTTATTATGTGTTTTGTTTCCAAGCTATTACAAATTCCTTGTGGAAAGAGAATTTTAGTATAACTATGTTTGTCTTGCGTCTCCTCTCTCCTTTCCTCTCTCCCTCTTTCATTCTCTCTCTCAGACAGATACCCATGCGCGCACGCGCACACACACACACACACACACACACACACACACACACACAGATCTAGCAACCAAGCTATTCTTCCTTCTCCATTAAAAAGATCAGAGTTTCATAAAGTACCATTCTTTAAACTGAAAATCATAGTTTCTGTTGGATTATCTTCATGTCTATTCTGAGATTTAAAAAATACTAGCAACCAAGATACTTGGTTTACTAATTTGTTCAAAGCACTGCTCTATGGAGGGCCAGTACTTTTCTACATGGGGTCATAATGCAGATCTTGCTTCAAACTCAAGAGCTCAAGATAGCTCCTCTCCTGCCTCTTTGTTCTTTCTGACACTTAGATTCTCTGAATAAAACAAAATGTTATAGAAGTTTTCTCTCCAATGAGGCAATTCTGAAATTTGGGGAAGAGTTCCTTCTCTCCTGGAGCTTTTTGCATAATCCTGTATACCATTAGCTTATTTCTTGGAGTAAAGGTGGTAAAGATGCCTAAGTTGGAAGGAAACAATGGACCAAGAAGAACATAGTTGAGGACACAAAAATCTAAGTCTCATTTTTTAGCAACTCCAAAGAATGAGCTTATTATGTATAATGAGAGTTCTAGAGTGTGTCACTAGGAACTCAAGTGCCTTTAACAGGTTTATTTGATGCCTAGAACAGCATGGAATAACTATGTTCTCCAATTTTCTAGGTGAGAACAGTAAACTGGGGAAACCTGCTTTGGGATTTGAGGTCTAGGCAATGAAGAAAGATCAAAATTATTCATTATTTTCTAATAAAATAGCTCCCCCCCCCTTTTTTTAAGGTGTTATTTTCTTGTAAGTAATCTCTACACCCAATGTGGGGCTCAAACTTATGACCTCGAGATCAAGTGTTGCATGCTCTACGAGTGAGCCAGCCAGGTTCCCCTAAAATAGCTCTTATTAATAAGTATATAGCAGTATGTTTACTGGTTTGGTAAACTTTAAATTTTAAATCATTAAAGTTAAATGATTAAAAAAAATTAAGACTATTTGAAAAAATGTTACCAGTCATTATTAATTTTTAACCTGCTGTTCCTTCTGGTGAGAGTAGGGTCAGAAAGGCTACCTTCCTGGGGTGCCTGGGTGGCTCAGCTGGTTGAGCGGCTGACTCTTAGTTTCAGCTCAGGTCATGATCTCGGGGTCCTGGGATCTAACACTGCCTCAGTCTCTGTGCTCAGCCAGGAGACTGCTTGCAGATTCTCTCTCTCCTTCTCCCTCTCCCCCAGCTCACTCACTCTCCCTCTCTCAAATAAATAAATAAATCTTAAAAAAAAAAAAAGAGGAAAGGCTACCTTCCTGTCAATTTATATTTTTATGTCTTCTAGGTCTTTTTTTTTTTTTTTTAGATTTTATTTATTTATTTGAGAGAGAGAGAGCATAAGCAGGGGGAGTGGGAGAGGGAGAAGCAGACTCCTTGCTGAGCAGGGAGCCTGATGCAGCTCGATCCCTGGGGATCCCTGCAGATCCCTGGGCTCTGGGATCATGATCTGAGCTGAAGGCACTCAACCGACTAAGCCACCCAGGCGCCCCTATGTCTTTTAGGTCTTGACAAAAGATACCACCCTATCTGTAGCCCTCAAATAAGAATGGCCAAAGTAATGCTGGGTCTCAATCTATTTCAGACCTTCAAAATACCCAGAGCCTAATGGATTGATTCTGCTTCTATGCCGGTGGCATCTAACTTCTCTTGGAAGTTCAGTGATCACAGAAGGAAAATTTTGGTTTTCTAGTGTAAACTTGTATAGATTTTGAACTTGGGGAACTTATAGCTTCTGGCTGTAAACTTGTCTTCTACTAAGAAACCACAGCACTAGACCATAAGTGAGAGAATCCAGCTTTTAGGAAATCTGCAAATGATTTATCTGTAGAATAGCAAAGTGAATTGCAAAGAATGATGAAATAGAGAGTGTGGGAGTAATAAAATAAATGAAGATACAAGGGTTTTATTTTTTTATTTATTTAAAAAAAATTTTTTTTTTAAAGATTTTATTTATTTATTCATGAGAGACAGAGAGAAACAGAGGGAGAAGCAGGCTCCCAAGGAGCAGGAAGCCCGATGAGGGACTCGATCCCAGGACCCTGAGATCATGACCTGAGCCGAAGGCAGACGCTCAACCATCTGAGCCACCCAGGCACCCAAGATACAAGGGTTTTAAAAGGTTGCAGGGAAATGAAGACATTAAATGCCACATAATTTTAGAAAATAAAATTACAAGGTATATGATATGCTAGCAAAATTCTTAATTATAGTAAGGTTTTCCAGGGAATAAGAAAACTTGCATGGCTAATACCCAGGGTGATTACTGAATCAGAGATATTACTCAGAAAATAAAATTGCATATAATATATAGAGGTTTCAAGCTAGTTTCCTTATTCCACACTCCTGCCCTCAATCTCATGCTAGCCACTTCCTCTAAAAAACAAAGAACCACTGCAGCTTTCCAGAATTCTCTTCCATAAATTCCAAGTGAATAAAAAAAAAAAGAAAATCAAATGAAAGTAAGCCATGAAGTTAGATGACAATATAAGGAAAGTTCTTACTCCTTAATGTTGTGATAACAGCTTGAAAGAAAGATTTTAGAGTGAATCACACTCTTATGAAAACAAGCATCAGCTTACATTTATATATAGTTTTAAAATAGAGGACTTTTAAATAGAAAAGGGATGGAAAGATAGTCAATAGCTATACTCCAGAATTCTAGAAATAGGTTTAGAGAAAAAAAGATCTGCTACTGCCTTTAAGGAGACCAAAATACCACAATTTAACTTTCAATGGCAGATAACCCAAGGATCCTCAAGTTTCTTCATTAACTGACTCTTCAAAAAAGATCTCAGTATGAATGCTGCTGGTAATATAAAGTGCTTACAGAGGAATTTCATTCTTTGGTTACTATGGTGCTTCTTCTTGTTCTTATTTGGTAAGGTTGTGACAGGTAGATTTAGAAAACATAAATAGCACACAGGGTTGAAAGGATGTGATGAGCTAACTAACAGTTACTAATAATGGGATTGGTAACTGTAGTACATGTATGATTAACATGGTCATTGGGAGGTGCTAAAAACGTCATCCAGCTTTACTGTTCTAACACATTAATTCTTGCAGGTCTGTGTAATGTACACACTGTGTCACGCTTCTCTCCAGCACTCAATTCATTTTTGGCTAAATTGAAAGTTAGATAGAGCCAGATAATTTAACAAATATTTTGTAAATACTGATTTTTAGTGATAAGACATTTTTAGGATACATCATTTTGACAAAGGAGAAAATAAAAATGAGCCTGTTATAGAAGTCTTTATTAAGAATTTTATGGTATGAAACCAATTTTACCATATATATTAACTAGGATTTAAATAAAAACTTGAAAAAAAAGAATTTTATGATATATATATATTTTACACTGTAATATACCATATGGTGTATACACACACACACACACACAAACTGTCAATTTGAAAAACTAAAAAACTAATAAAAACCCATTATAGGCCAAAATTAAACCAAGTCTCAGGCAAATATAAAATGGTTCATAAGGAAGCTGTGGACTGTAATTAGATAGAAATTTCTGATTAATATTTTAGACACAACTAATTCTCACTTGGTCAGTGGATAACATAAACTGTGGTGTTAAAAAACGTGAATCTGCTTCAAGAAGAACTATTAAGAAAAGGGATAAAGGAAATATCTGCTTGATAAGTTTATAGCAACATTTCACATATCTAAAATGTTAGGACAATTCAAGAGATCTCAGAAACAAGCAAATGGATAAAAAGGACTCTTGAGCAGCCAAAATGTACAAATTTCATGTACTTCACATATTAAAGAGCTTCCTAGTGTGCTCTTCTTATTTGAATGTATATCCATAGGGCTGGTTATTTTAGCTTCCTGCTCCCAGAAGATCAGAAGCATCACATCTGGGAGGGAGGTTGAGCGGGGCACCCTCACAGGAGTCTGCCAGTCTTCACAGCTAGGGAATCAGAAAAACTATAAAAAGCTGAATCAAGAGCCCCAAACACAGCATTCAGCAGCTGTTTAGTACAGTGGTAAACAGACTGAAGTATCTAAAAGGGCCTGGGAGGATCATCATATACAGGATGTACTAAATAAATACTTGCTGAAATGAACTGAATGATGACCTTGGGTCACTGAAAAAAGTTTAAATTATGGTCAACATATGTCCTTTTAAAGAAAAAAAATGGAAATATTTTGTTCATTTATTTATTTTTAATATTTTTTAAGAAAGATTTATTTGTCAGAGAGAGAGAGAGAGAACGAGCACGCACACACAAGCAAGGGGAGAGAGAGAGAGAGAGAGAGAAGCAGGCTCTCTGCTGAGCAGGGAGCCCAATGTGGGACTCGATCCTGGGACTCCAGGATCATGAGCTGAGCTGAAGGCAGTCGCTTAACCAACTGAGCCACCCAGGCACCCAAGAATTGGAAATATTTTAGAAAAATTTTCACCTAATATATATTTTTAAAGTTTTGGAGCTTATGATGGTATTGGGGGGACAGCCTCCAAGTGCTGAGAAAATTTTATTATCTAAAATCACCATTCAAAGATTCTAAAGAGTGGAGGTTTTCTTATAGTACAAATATTTTCATAACTTACTTTTCTGAGTGTAATTTTTAAACTCTGAAACTTAATAATTAACGTGGAAATATAGAAAAAATAGCAATTTACATATATAATTTAAAGCAAAATAAAAAAGTTCTTCCAATACAGATTTTAACTCTGTTAACTATAGGCCATACTTTCTCAAGTAATCATTTTCACTTGTTATAGAATCAAAACCTTGTGTATTTAATTACATAATGTAACATAATTTATAAACTTGCTATAAATATGAACACATTTTATCATATTGGTATAAAGTTTTAAAATACATAAGGACTACACAATAGTACTGTATAGACAAATAACCAAGACAGATAATACACACACACACACACACACCCTCTCTTTCCTTCCTTCCTATTTCCCCTTCTTTCTTCCACACATCTTTCTTATCAGGGGTTGGGGATAGCATAGAGGAAGAACAGAAGAGAACGATTAAGAATTCTTAATTTCACAGAGTCTAGAAAGAGAAATGGATATACAATTAAAAACAATAAAATGAGTGAATTATAACCTTCTAAAGATGTTATTACTGTTTTTAGTTTTCTCTAAAGTGTGTTCTGAATTAAGTTAGTTCAGCAAAGCTAAACTTATTTCTTTGTGTAGGATATTCTAGAGCTTTTACCAGATTATATTTGCATTGTGGTTCTTCAAGAATACTGAGTGCTATCGGGGCACCTGGGTGGCACAGTTGGTTAAGTGACTGATTCTTGATTTTGGCTCAGGTTGTGATCTCAGGGTTATAAGAATGAGCCCCGTGCTCAGTGTGGAGTCTGCTTTTCTCTCTCCCTCTCCCGCTGCCCCTCCTGCTCATTTCATGCTTTCTCTCTCTAAAATAAATAAATAAATAAATCTTAAAAAAAAAGAATACTGATTGCTATTTTTCTTAAATTTATTTGACTTTTGATAGTACATCCCTCAGAATTGGTGTTCCACAGAATACACATTGGGAAACATTGATGGGCACCATAACAGGGTTTTCAAAGGCTATGTCTCTCACTCTCATCCTTTTAGTTCTGAGGATTGAATTCTAGAACACAGGGAGAACCTCTGATTTTGATTTTACAACTCATAAATGGTTATGACTCATGTTGTCTGTTGTTGAATCACAACCCAGGATGCCCACACACTAGGCATTTAATACATGTTTATGGAAACGGACAGTACTGAGTAAGTATCGTATCAGCCCTCATATTAGTGATTCTTGATCACCAGTGGTACTGGTAGAAAGTGCAAAGTAGACTTCAAGATCAAAATAGGAAACAAGATCAGAAAACAAATCTAAACTGAAGCTAGTTGGGAGGCTGTCAATGTATCAAAAAAATGAGTATATTGGGGAGCCTGGGTAGCACAGTTGTTGGGCATCTGACTCTTGGTTTCGGCTTGTGGTCTCCAGGTCATGGGATCAAGCCCTGCATCCTGCTCTGCACTCAGTATGAGTCTGCTTGAGACCCTCTCTCTCCCTCTGCCCCTCCCCACTGCTCTCTCTCTCTCTCTCTCAGATAAATAAATAAATCTTCTTAAAAAAGATGAGTATAGGTGGCACTTCCTTTTTTTAAAAAAGATTTTATTTATTTATTTATTTGGGAGAGAGAGAGAATGCGTGTGTTAAGGGTGGGCACAGGGAGAGAGAATCTCAGGCAGACTCCCCACTGAGTGTGGAGCCTGACCCCAGGGGAAGAGTGGGGCGCGCTCAATCTCATGGCTCTGAGATCATGACCTGAGCTGATATCAAGAGTTGGATGCTTAACAGAGCCACCCAGGCTCCCCTAGGTGGCACTTCTTAATCAAAGTGATCAGTTTTTGTGATATATTTGGAGTAAATTAACTATGTTCAAAAAAAAGAAATCATATAATGACTGGCCTGAGGTGTTAGGGTTCTCACAGATTAAGAGAAAGCAAACTCGGCTATAAAACCTTGTTAGTGTATCTGGAAATATCAAAGGGAGGTATTATTTGGAAGAAACCTTAGAATCAAGAAAGGGAAGTATCAGCCTGTTTTAATTTATTCCCTTTATTCTCATGTCATGTTCAAACAATTTCTTAGTTGTAATTAGTTGCCTTATATATATATATATATATCCTGATCAATAATAGGGAGGGACTAAAGGATATAAACAACTCTGGCTCTCAAATCAGGTATAAGATGTCATCCACTACAAATTAACAGGGGTATCCTAGTTTGAAAGGTAGTTTTTGGTAAATTTGGTTAGCATGAATCAGATTAAAAAACAACTATTTTTGAGCACTTGTATTTGGGATACACATACACACACACACACACACACACATATTCACACATCATCTCATTATTCCTTACAACTCTCACATGTGGTTGAGATTTTATATTTGATGGTACTTCCCCTAATTAATCAGATATTAAATGAGTACTTACTATGCACCAGGCAGTATAGCAACAGTGACAGGTATAAAAATAAGCAAAAGCAGTCAGTCTTTAAATTCATGGGGCCTTCAGTCCAGTGGAGACAAACAGAAGAGGACACTGAGGCACAGAGAATTTAAGAGCCAGTTTCTTTTCTGTAATGTCAGTTATAGCTATAGCAACTTTCACCTCAATAATCATAGCATTCAGTTTCAAGGATCATGAGAATTCTAGAAGCAATGAACCTGAGATTGAGAATATTTAAAAAATATTATTCAATTACTTAGAAGAAACTTATTTTAGAAAAGGAACAAAAAATATGGTCATTCCATTTTCTATTAAATTTAATTTCAAACAGTCTCTGCATACTTTATCTAATACAACTTATTGGCCTTGAAATGAGACTGCTGTTAGAATATGCTTAGTGGATCCAAAAATCAATCCATCACTGGTGTCTTGATCTTGATATCAACTCATTTTATAATTGAGGAAAACACATGTGTCTGCCTTTTCTTTTTTTTTTTTTTTAAGATTTTTTTTTTTTATTCATGAGAGACAGAGCGAGAGAGAAAGGCAGAGGGAGAAGCAGGCTCCCAAGGAGCAGGGAGCCCGATGCGGGACTCGATCCCAGGACCCTGAGATCATGACCTGAGCCGAAGGCAGATGCTTAACCATCTGAGCCACCCAGGCGCCCGTGTCTGCCTTTTCTGATGACAGTTTAGCTGAGCTGAAACTAAATTGAGTGTATGAAATACTTAATTTGGCATGGGGTGGTGGAGTCTAAATTCTTCCATAAGCATCAGAATTTCTCCCAGTCTTTATAATATTAGGGAGGATTCTTATTTCTAGATGCTCCTACCCTTTACTAAGTGACATGTATTTTTCAAAAAGCTCCTGATTTTCGGGGTGCCTGGGTGGAGTAGTCAGTTAAGTGTCTAACTCTTGGTGTTGGCTCAGGTTGTGAGATCGAGCCCAACTTTGGGCTCCATGGAGTCTGCTTAAGACTTTCTCTCCCTCTGCCCCTCCCCCATCCCCACTTGCTCTCTCTCTAAATTAAATAAATAAATCTTACAAAAAAGAAAAAAAAAAAAGAACCTCCTGATTTTCTCCAAAGTTATAAAATACTAGAATGCTGGACTTTTCTTTGGATAACTGGTTTCTTGGGAAATACAAAAAATATTTTATTTGTTTTTGGGCTTTTAATGACATTAATAGGAAAACCAGAGAGATTCTAAGGAAAGAAAAGAGAAAACAGCATTGAAATTAATAATTTTTTAAAAAAAGATTTTATTTATTTATTTGATAGAGAGAGAGAGACAGCTAGAAAGGGAACACATGCAGGGGGAGTGGGGGAGGGAGAGGCAGGCTCCTGGCTGAGCAGGGAGCCCGATGTGGGGCTCAATCCCAGAACCCTGGGATCATGACCTGAGCTGAAGGTAGACGCTTAATGACTGAGCCACCCAGGCGCCCCGAAATTAATTTATTTTTATATAATTCATACATAGCAGAACTTATGAATGGTTGACGACACATTAAGTCTACCAATTTCCTTCCTAGTGTAAAGATATAAAAGGCAGAAAGAATTTTCAGATATTTTATCCTTTTGGAATATAAAAGACAGATGAAAGTGTTAGAAATCCTAACACCCTTATCTACTTGTTTTTAATTTTTTTGAATACTTTGAGTTAAAGGATACCAGTCATCCCTTGCTTCCCACTTACCATTCCCTTCACAAAGGTTTTTAAAAGAAATAAAATTTAGTTACATGATTATTAATATGGGAATTATCAGAATCTTAGTGTGAGAAAGCATCCCTACAATATCATACGTTGCCAAACACAAGGTAATTGTTACTAAATCGGGAAGTTCTTCATTTAAAAATATCTCTAATATTAAAATATTAAAACTCTTATTTAAAAAGTCATCCATCCACTCATTCACTCAACCAGAAGCAGAATGCTTTGCAGAATAGAAATTGTCCCCACCCTGTATGCTCTTGGACCTATCGGGTGGGGCCTATCTCTGGGTAGAGATGGGATAACCTTCTGATCTAGAAGGAACTTTGTTTTAGCCACTAAACTTTTTGAACAGAATGCCAATGTCATCCTATCACTATTTCATCCAAATATC
The DNA here is from genome assembly GCF_002201575.2 of Neomonachus schauinslandi. Lineage (NCBI taxonomy): Eukaryota > Metazoa > Chordata > Mammalia > Carnivora > Phocidae > Neomonachus > Neomonachus schauinslandi. Next base: position 46,319,834 of record NC_058403.1, on the reverse strand, counting down.
CAAGGACTGTCAAACCTCTCAATCAGCAACAACAAATGCCGATGTTCCATGGTCTCAACAGGATTTGCAACTACGAATACCAGGTATTTAGTTTAAAAATTTAAAACTGTGGAGAGGGAAGAGATAACACAGTAGCAGAATCAAAGGAATACGGCATCTAACTGGTTCTCTGGGTATTTTAAGCTGTATCTTTTTATCAAGTTAATCTCTAGAAGAAAACAAGATTTCCAGTCAAGAAACACTGGGAAAGGCAGGATGCTGGCAGTACAGTTTTCAGTCTCTACTCAAAAGATCTATCAATAGATCAATATGTATGTGGTTCTGTGGAAAGAGAAACATTCCCCCAAGGGAAAACAAATTGCTAGGATTCATAATTCATCTACCTTTACAGAAAGTGTACCAAATACAGACATTCTTCTTATTAGTGAAAAGATCCAGAACATCAGGGAAAAGCCATGCGATGTTATGATGTGTCCTTTTGTCCCTCTCATTATACTCACTCTTGGAGGCTTCAATCTTCTATTATTATGGACTACAAGCCCTGGTACCATCTCTGTGCCACAGAATCCTGGTTTTGTACTTTTAAAATTGTGTATTTTGCTTCTATTTAATAACTGTGTTTTAAAATGAACAAATACCAGAGGACTTAAAACAATGATTCAAAAGAAAAGCTCTCTCTGATGATATGCTTTTCCCAAGATGTAGAGCAACCCTTTGAGGAATGTCAGATTTTCACCAAATACAACTGGAAAGCCACTATTTGGTTGGATTCTCTGAAGTAAGCCCAATCCTTTCTAAACACAATTAAATATACAGTAGTCTTGTCTTATCCACAGGGGCTATATTCCAAGAGCCCCAGTGGATGTCTGAAATTGTGGATAGTATTGAACCCATATATACTTTTTTCCCTCTACACATACATACCTATGATAAAGTTTAATTTATAAATTAGGCACAGTAAGAGATCAACAGTAATAATTAATAAAATAGGATGATTATAACAATATACTGTAATAAAAGTTATGTGATGTGGTCTCTCTCATAAAATATCTTACTGTACTATCCTCATCCTTCTTGTGATGATGTGTGATGATAAAATGCCTACATGATGAGATGAAGTGAGGTGAATGATGTCGTGTTAGGCTGCCCTTGACTTTCGGATAATATGTCAGGAGGAAGACCATCTGCTTGGTCTTCTTGGACTTGTGGCTGACAAGAGGTAACTGAAAGCACAGAAAGCACAACTGCAGATAAGGGGGGACTACTGTAGCAACTCTTCTACTTCCTGAAATTCTAAAAGGCAAAATTCATGAAAATAGCTATGAAAAGGTAGGTTCCTTTCAATAGTGTTTCTTCTTGACGTATAAATATATTTCGTTACATGTCCTTTCCCTTGTGTCCCAGGCCTCCTTCTCTCTTTCTCTCATTCTGTGACTCTCACTCCTTGCCTTCTAGACAGAGCATACTATGGAGGTCAGTGTTGTGGGAAAATACAGACTGAGAAATCACAAAAACGAAAGTTTATATCATTTGATAAAAAAAAGTAATACTTTACCAAATGGAAAATTCCATCAAATGGAATGACACTCCAATCAGATGACTTACCTAAAAATAAGAGAGACAGAAGAAAGTGAGAACCTGGTATCATACTCAATTCTTGATATAATAGATTCCAAAAAAACATGGCAACTTCTTAACAACTATGGATGATCCAAAACAAACAGAAACAGGGCAGGAAACACCAATTCCTTCAGAAACAGTAATTAATATTAGAAAGGAAATGGCAAACAGGGAGCAAAAGCAATGAGGAACGGAAGTGGTATTTACTTTCAAATCACTTGATTCTCATATATATTTTTAACAGGCCAGTTTTGAAAATGTGGACACATATGTATATAAAGGGCATAGCTAATCGGTGGCAGTGTATGCATACCACTTTCCCAAGACCTCTGGCTACTGTCTTAAAGAGACTGTCAAAGCCTCAAACTCTCAAATATCTTCACCTTACATGACTCAAGAAAAAGGTGCCACTGTATTAAGTGCTACTGTAATTTCCTCTGTTGATTCTTTTTCCCCCTTAACACTTAAATGTTTTGGCTGTTCGCTGTTTTATTTTCCAAAGTGAACACTGATATTCATGAAAGGTGCCAGATTAACAGCCAGGGGAAATTAAGAGCTTGCTCTATCAAGAGGAATGGCTCAGTGTAGTGAAGGTGATGAAAGTTTCTCCAATACTGTGCTTGCCTATATACCTTAGCTCTGACCCACAGTCACCCCAGCTCTCCAGTTTTCATGGTCCATTAATGCCTTTGACTGCTCAGGTTGCTAACATGGGCAAGCAGTCTTGTTCTTGCTTTTAATGCTATCAATATTATTACTACTATTGTGAGCTCTAGCTTCCTCACAGAAATTATGTGGAAATTTATATTAGCCATCAGTTTGTTTCAGGACAACAGGAGAATAAACTGAACTGAAGATGAATCATATATTCTTAAGTAATATTGCAGGTTTCATTAAAATCCATTAATTTCTTTAAACAGGAGGCAAAGTGTTAAGTGGTCAACTTGAAACAGGCCTTGCTTAATACAGCCCCTGTACTCAATCTGAATTCTCATTTAGGGACATTCAATATTTAATAGCCATAGATCTTTCATTTTTCCTTTTGAGTCTTCCTTAAGTCAGTCAATGTTATCATTCATTAGCAACTATGGTAAAAGTCTGGTAGATGCTGAAGCTAAAACCAACATAAATGAGATCTGAAAATCACTGTCAATCAGAGAAAAATATCTCTTTCCTGTATTTATATAGGTATTCCAGGTTTCTGAAAGGCCTGGGTACTCTGTAATTCTTAATCATTAATCAGTCTCTCCTATGCTCAGGGATCTATGAAATCATTTTGCTTCAACTAGGCAGATACCCAACAACTATTTAGTGTTGGCATTTCCTTTCTGTGCCCAAGCAAGATAGCAATCCTTCTCCTATCTAGAATTTATAACAATAAGGGAAGTAAAGCTAGAAAACACATGTTTAATATTAATGGAACAATGAAGTACGACACTGAATACTGCTAACTGACTAATAATTACTCAGTAATTATTTGGAAAGATCACAATATCAGTCTCACAATTGTTCCCTGTCTTTGCTATTGTACTTCTTTCTGACAAAGACCAAAGTCTCTGCAGCTAGAGTAAATTTCCATCTTGAAATGGCTAGCACTTCCTGTAATTTCTAATCTCTAGAAGTGTTGGAGAATGAGAATTGCAGGGTACCAATGACTGCAGCAACACATGGTAACAATTAGATGAAGGGTGCCCTGGCTGCATCTCACATGGAAATCTTGGAAAATTTTAGTTTGGGAACTTTGGCTGTTTTTTTCTTTGCCATGCACAGCCTTTATCAAGTGAGTCCTTATGGTATTAAAACATTTGGCACTGGCTCAAGTCTATGCTGTTGCTGGCAGGGGATCTAATTGGGAAGCAGGGGTGGAGTAGTTACCTTTATCAGGAAAGACCTTAACTTTATGGAAAGGCTCTTTCCTCCCCACTGCTTAAGCAGCTTTACTGAAAGACTTAAACCCAGATGTGAGAACAGAGATTATCTTCAAGAGCAGCAGTGATTTATTGTAATTATGTTAGTGCAAAGATTGAGAAGGTGGAAAATATTATGCTAACTTAGTAGATGAGAAGGGCAACACTCTTTATATAGGTCCCATGGCCAGGTTGTGCTGGGGAAACCAACTCCAACCCCTAATTGCCAGGGATGCCTCAGTTTCCCAAATTGCAAGAAAATTAGAGCATCACTACCTAGAAAACTAATAATCCCATGCTATACAATAACCAGTGAGTGAGAGGCCATGAGAATCTGCTCACCAACAGATACCAACAGACTTTTGCCTCTACTCCGTCAGTGGCCAGCTCTTGCCAGTTTCCTGTTACCACCAGATGATAATCTATCTTTTTGAGATAATATATCTTTCCCAATGATTCCTGTCAGTCCTATAGTATAATTTATAACAATGACTATCAGCAAACAGGCCCATTTTGCCTATACAACACTCTAGCTTCCATCAGTGAAGTACTTGTCTGATTTAAAGCACTTTGAAGGTTGGCCTTGAATTGCAAATATAGCAATACCTGTATACATTCTGGGCCAATTCTAGGCTTTTCTGTGCCTTAGTCACCCAACTGAAAGTATATTTTGTCATTAATTAATTCCCTTCTTCATTGCCTAATGGATTTCTTACTGATTTCTCCTAACTGGACTACTGCATCCTTCGTCATCTGGTTTCTCTCACTGTACTATCTTTTTGAGGTGGGGGATGTATAAGCATGGGTCTCCAGAATTTGGTATTTCATACAAAATGGATCAGTGAACATGGTAAAAATTGCTTTTGTGGACACGCCACTAAGGCTGTGTTCTACATGGTTTTCTTGTCAGTTGAAAATTTTAAGCAATATGATATTCTGATCTCATAAATAAAAGATAAAAAGGTTAAATCTGAGAGACTCAAATCATTGACTCAAGTGGTCATGAAGAGAAAAGAAGAAAGTAATAAAGGCCTTTGGAACAGAAAATGACAGGTGATTTTTCCTTTTCTTCCCATTTCAAACATCTGACAATAGGCTAATGAATACCAAGGACACAAGAAACATACAAGTCAGGGAAATTATAGGCCACAAGATGGTATACATCTCATATAAAAAACACCAGCTAAGGCACTAAGAAAGCCAGTAAATAAATACTGAAAGAATTATGAAGATGAATACGCTCAGATTTTGGATAAAGAGTAGGCAAAACAAGACCAAAGAAAAATACTTTAAAAACCAGTTTTCATTTTTTGGGGTGGGGGAGGGGAGGCAGAGGGGAAAGGGAGAGAGAGAAGCCTAAGCAGTTTCCACACCCAGCATGGAGCCCTATGCAGGGCTTGATATCACATGATCTCACCGTGAGATCATGACCTGAGCTGAAATCAAGAGTCAGATGCCTAACGGACTGAGCCACCCAGGTGCCCCCCAAAATCAGGTTTCTTTAAAAAAAAAATCCCTCATAATACACAGTAGAGATAGCTCAATTGTAAGAGCTTGCAGGGGTTTAGTAATCCGACAGTTCAAGACAATGCATCATGGTCTACCTATCAAGAATGATTGCTTACTTTGACTGACATGATACAATTATTAATTTGGTTATCTGATTGAATACAGAGTCAGGAACATTTGCTCTTAGCTTTAATTTCTTAACTAAAGCAGCAAATTCTAGGAGTCACTATGCTGAGGGCTGAGTGCATCCCAAGTTGGAATTTTCTTGGGAAGAGAAGATATAAGATAAACAAGCTGGATTCTCATCATTCCAAAGCTGAGTTTTAATAATATAAAAAGGGTAAAGCTAAAACGTCTGGGATTTGAATGATGGATTCCATGACTACATAGAGAAAAAAAAAATTTTTTTTAAAGGAGCCTTTAGGGCACAAAATTACAGATGATCACCTCATGAAAAGGGGTGAAAAGTGGGACTCAAATTTATCCCCTCAGTGGGTAGTAGTAACGATTATGGGGAAGGAGGAAAGCAGTGTGCTGGTGAAGTACATAACAGTGCCAATAACAAAGAAACTTAGGGGGGCGCCTGGGTGGCTCAGTCGTTGGGCATCTGCCTTCGGCTCAGGTCATGATCCCGGGGTCCTGGGATCGAGCCCCACATCGGGCTCTCTGCTCCGTGGGAAGCCTGCTTCTCCCTCTCCCACTCCCTCTGCTTGTGTTCCCTCTCTCGCTGTGGGTCTCTGTCTGTCAAATAAATAAATAAAATCTTAAAACAAACATGAAACTTAGGGATTATTTAAGAAATGACTTATACAAAGAAAACAATTCAAAGACAACAAAAAATTTAAATAAGAGCCAAAGAACAGCTGAGGGCTCAGGGAGAGATTAGTTTGGGTTAGTTTCTGAAGTTACTTCAACAGGGCCAGTGGAACTGGAGCCAGTCTCTCTTACTGGCTACCCTACCCCTACCCCTCAATTTCCCAGATACACCTGCATTCCACACAGTTGATAACTATGACAAATGATTTCACCCAGACAGCTATGGCTGAGGGCTTTCTGACCTATGGCCTTAGGTCTTTTTAGAACCCAGTAACTTTGCCTCCCTCTTTTCTGTAAAACTTCAACTCTATTTCATTTCAGTTTGCTTTTCTCTTTTCTACTATTCTTCATTCTTGTTCTGGTATATAAGGGTTGAAAAAGCAGTAGCGGAGGTGGCAGTGAATGAGACACAGCTGGCCTATGGCAAAGGGACTGTGAGTAGGAAGCAGCTGTATTTTGGAGGCAAGTAGAACAAAGGATTAGGATCTTCAAAGCCAAGGAAACCTTCTCTCTGTGTTTTTCCCTCCTTTTCCCTCTTTCCCTTCTTGGGAAATGATAGAAATTTCACAAAACACATAGCCTTTCTGAATTCATAACAGTCTCCTTTTTCTCACATCCAAGGGTGTTTAATTTATTACTACTGCTAACATTTTACATGTACCTTGTTTTTATATTTTTCTCCTAAGAGCTTCAAAGAGGTTTATAAATTTTCATTAAAACATACATGCCTGGCCATAATTATATTAATAAAATTTAACTTTAGAATGATGAGAATTTGATTTAGTAAATTGTTACTTCTCTAGGATTTGGTTTACTACACCATATACACATTTCCTAAATCCAGTGACTCAAATTTAAGGTTTCATAAGAATCCTCGGGGTTGCTTATTAATATGCATATTCTTTAGCCACATTTGATCATGGATTAATATTTATTTGGCCTAAGGTGGGGCCTTGGAACCCACATTTTTAATAAGCATCCAAGGGAATTCTTATACACATACAGTGGGGATAGAGAGGCCCCACTGTGAGATTCTGTCCTAATCTGAGCACCCTAGCCTCCCAGGTTCAACTTCTTCAAGAAAGCCTGTTTCTTAGTGACAGTAGTCAAGCAGTCTCCTGGAGTTCACACTGAATTGTAAGTCAAAAATTCAAAGTGAGCAATCTAAGGGAAAGAAAATTATCACCAACAGGATTTCACTTTTAACAATGCAAGGTGCTATTAGCTACACAAATACAGGAAAGAAAGGGAGGTGCCTTGGTTTTAACTCCACTTCCTTGAATATGATGAGGTTTTGGTATTATGAATGAGTTGATTTTTCTATTCATGACAGTTGAACTTTTACTGGCTTTCCATTTACAAATGCTGACTTCCTGGCACTCTCTTCTGCAATCCAATGACAGCCTTGCAGAACCAGCCTTGATTTCCCAAATGGCAAGAAAATTAGAACCTAACTACTTAGAAAAGTAACAACTGCATAAAATCCAATATGGAATGGGTGGGAGGACATGAGAAGCTGTTTGCCAAAAGACATCAGTAATTCTCCTTGCCTCTATTCCCTCAGAGGCAGGATCTTCTCCACCAGCACCAGTGGGGGACTCTCAGACAAGCTCAGAAGCCAGAATTCTTCTTGATGACAACATGTGCCTCTGCTTTTAACTTCCAAATCCTATTTGTTATGTACTGTTGTCACCAACCCCTTGTCCTCAGATCTCAATCCCCAGGCCTCTCTTTCTGCTGCCCCTTTCTTGGATTCATGATATCCTGCTGACTACTCTGATCTGATATTAGGATGATGTTTAACTCCTTGTGTCTTGCTTCTGACTTAAAGATTGATCACAACTACTCTCTCAAAAATCACCTGTGACTATATTCAATGGGGCTTTCTTAATCCTCTGTCTCACCCTACTATTCTTTTGGGTGATCTCATCACACTCTTCCTCCTGTTGGTTCTCCTCCCTTGGTTTCAGTAACAACACAATTCTCTTATGGACATGGTGAGTATTTGATCTGCTTGGTATTAGTCCTTCCAACCTGGCACAACAAACAGAAAATGGAAGATATGTTTGACCACCAATAGACACAATGTTGTTGAGCCCAAGACAGTTTCAGTTCAACCTAAACAAAATTTCCCTGCCTGATTTATGCAAGCCAATGTTAATCTACAGGAGCTGGGCTTTACTTGGGGTTTAGGCTTTTCATAGGAAAAAAAATCAAGTTCTGCCAAAATTACCTTCAAAATCCCCTAGGAAGGCCCCATGCTAGAAGACAACATACTATCTCTTAGTAGGTATAACCCAGGTGGCCTTTTCCTCCGGCACTGGTACAGATTACTGTCTTTGGTTGAATGTAAAAAGAATAGCTGGCTTTTGTACAACAGGATATATGTTGTACAAAAGAGAACACTGAGCAAGGCAAGATGCTTACTCTGAGAGGGAACGTGGAACAGACACAGGCTGAGGAAAATCAACACACACCCCCTAACTCAGGTTCACTCCTAGTTATGGATTCATTGAATATAACCAGAATAGACTTGTCTGTACAATGTAAATTATGATTCCTTCTCTTTTTATATTCATTTTCTGAGCAGGTGTAGTTGAATTCATGCAAATTTAGTGTTTATTTGATACAACACTACCATACAACTTGAGTGGCTGTTGTTCAATAAATATACATATGCCTATACTCTTGACTTCTAGTGCCCCAAGGATAAACAAAGGACTGAGGCAGATACAATATCAATTATGAAGATCAACCTGAGAGAAATGAACATTTTTCTTACAAAAATTCCCTGAGTCCATAAAGCAAAGACACTTGTGATGTAGTGGAAAAGTACTATATTTGGTATCAAGAGACCAGGATTCCAGTCCCAATTCTAACACATACTAGCTAAGTGAACTGGGCCAGTGTCTCTACCTCTCTAATGGGTACAGTAGTAACTGCTTTGAGGTTTACAAGAAAAGAGCATGTGAAAGCATGTGCACAGTCACTGATAAAGGTAGGCACTTGCTATAGGTTTGTTTGCTGTCAGCTGTTAAACTGAAGCTGGGAGACAAATTAGCCATATCAGGAAGAAAACTACCAGCATTGACAGTAGAGGGCACATAATAGGTGCTATGAAATAAGTTAAGAGAGACATCAAGTTGATTCGATCAAGCCAGTATGTGATTTTCTTGTTCTAATATTCTTTTATTTTCTCCACATGGTCATTGGTACAAAGTCCACTTATGGCTTCATAAACATTGGCTTAAAACAAAAGTGCTTCTAATCAGATTTGGCAAGAAAAGGAGAGAAACATAGGGTGAGGTAAGTGTGAGGCTACAGTGCTGAATAACAGGGATGGCAGTGCCTCAGTACATGAGTCACACAGACACTGAGCAGTACACAGCTAGAGATAATTTGCAGGTAAATGCTGCACTAGCCATTACGTCATCTCTCCTCTGCCCTTTCTTCATCAATCATGTCGCCTGGAATCTGATGCAACCCAGCAAGAATGTCTGATTTACAGACAGCAGAGAGAGCCTCAGAACACACACATACTCATCAGAGAAAGCAGTATGAACCCAAACTGAAGTTTCTGGAATTTCTCTTTGTTTAAATTGCCCTTTAGAGGGGAAGTCTTATGGGTGGGATGTGTAACTATAGATTAAGCCATCTACCTAAAGGTCTAAAGGACTAGGCTTTATCATTTTGGACAAGTCACTCTAGCTCTATAGGCCCTTTCTACATCTTCCCAATTAGATGATCTTCAAGGTCCCTCTCAGTTCTGCAATTTCATCATTAAAAATTCAGGCCAATCACACAGATACAGTGGACAGATAAACATTTAGTTGTACAAGGCAGACACAAAAATCTTCTTTGTTCTCAGTTATATAGATCATTCAAATTTTTGGCTACCTCCATCCCCACTCTGAATGACTAGGAGGGTGAGTAGCTGTGAACGAATCTTGTGAAAGCAAGGAAAAAGTGGACGGTAGGAACTGGTGCTTCTAGAAAATGTGAATGTTCACACCTGAGATTATAAGGACATTCTATCATACAAGCTTAAAAGCAAATGCTCATTGGGATATAATACATTAACACTTATTTTCAGTCGCAGCAACAGTTCAAACAACAGGGAGTTGCAAGGGATGCAAAAAAGAAAGAAGGGGTAGAAGAAGAGCACCCCAGTTTCCAAATACTTCATAACTTTTTTTTTTAAAGATTTTATTTATTTATTCATGAGAGAAAGAGAGAGAGAGGGAGAGAGAAAGAGAGAGAGAGGGAGAGAGAGGCAGAGGGAGAAGCAGGCTCCCAAGGAGCAGGGAGCCTGATGTGGGACTCGATCTCAGGACCCTGGGATCATGACCTGAGTCGAAGGCAGACGCGTAACCATCTGAGCCACCCAAGCGCCCTAAATACTTCATAACTTAAGAGGGATGCTGTAAACCAAATTCAGGGCCAGTCAGTACATGATATACCCAAGAGATAGCAACTTGTGAATTCACGTAACACCAGTTCCACAGGAAGGAGGCATTCATTAGAGACCACTACAAAGAGGAGGTGGTCGGCCCCCAGCAAGCCTGACCTGTCATAATGCTTTCCACCTGTTACGGCAACACACTTTTCCAAAGCTGACTAATTCAAACACTCAGAGACCTATCACTGGAAGATTTGTGATGCAATCTCCAGAGAGGGGTGTTTCCAGCAAAATTTGGGATTGGGGGAGAATACATAAGCCCAGTAGAGATGAAACCAAATGCCTTGTGGTGCTTCTCTCACAGCTGTCACTGTGTGGGGTCCCCACCTTCCATGCTGAGTGGTGGGGGGCGGTTTCACCCCACAGCACCTGGAGCAGCATTCAACAAGGGGCCCAGCCCTTTAATTGTTCAGCCAAATAATTTATAAAGCTTGGCAGCAAAGACAAGGCAGACTGGTTTAAATTCAAAGGATTCAACCTATAGGTATTCTGAAAATCTTGGCCACATCTTTAAAGAGCACTATTCTCCTTGGGAGGGGAGAGAATAGAAAGGGAGAAGATGTGACCTGCCTGACAAGAAAACGGGACCCAGCTAGATGGAACATGCTTCCCCACTCCTTCCCCCACTATCACTTACTAAGGTTTTGGCCGACCTCCTTCCTATTAAAAGCAATCAGACAAGTACATTCCACTCTTTCTTTAGCTAGAAGTGTAAAATCCCAGAACCATCAACATATTCTCATACACTGGGCTCAATTCTGATTGCTTACTGATGATTTAATCTCTTTGATCAACTAGGGTAGGAACTAGCCAACTTTTTCCCTAGAGAATCAGATGATAGATAATTTTAGATTTTGTGGACTATATGGTTTCTTTCTCTTTCTCTTTCTTTCTTTCTTTCTGACTATATGGTTTCTGTTGCAACTACCTTTACAACACAGAAGTAGCTATAGGTTTTATGTGAACAAATAAGCATAGCTGTGTTGCAATAAAACTTCATTTATGAAAACAGGTGAAAGGTTGGATTTGGCCTGCATAGTTTGCTAACTGCTGAACTAGTATGTTTCCAAATAGCTGAAAGGTGGTAAAATAAGAAGGTATTACCAAATTTATCACCACTTAAAACAACTTATTTATTTATTTTTAAAAATATTTTATTTATTTGTCAGAGAGAGAGCACACACACACAAGCAGGGGGAGCGGCAGGCAGAGGGAGAAACAGGCCCCCTGATGAGCAAGGAGCCCGATGCAGGACTCGATCCCAGGACCCTGGGATGCCTAACCGACCGAGCCACCTAGGCATCCCCACTTAAAACAATTTAAATCTAGGGGCGCCTGTGTGGCTCAGTCGGTTAAGCGGCTGCCTTCGGCTCAGGTCATGATCCCAGGGTCCTGGGATCGAGCCCCGCATCGGGCTCCCTGCTCAGCAGAGAGTCTGCTTCTCCCTTTCCCTCTGCCTACTTGTGCTATCTCTGTGACAAATAAATAAATTAAAAAACAAAACAAAAAAACAATTTAAATCTAAGCCTCAATTTTGGGAGGAGAACTAACCTCTAAAACAACTAACCTTCATTAATAGGTACAATAAGAATCCATTTTTGGAATCTGTGTGTGAGTTTGTGTGTGTAAAATACAGGGTGATTCAAAAGAAATTGAACACTTTAAAAAAATCCATCACTCAGTAGCTAGATTATGTTATGAAAATGTAGTTTGCACTAAATCATCAAGTTACCCTTACAGGTGTTTTGCCATAGGGCAACTCCGGGCTTTGACTACATATTTACATACAACTTAGGTACTGAGAAATACATTTTTGAAAGTGTTCAATTCTGTTTTAACCACCTGTATATTATTTGTGTACACATTATAAAATACTTTAAATGAGAAACACTAAATTATAACCAATCGTTATTCCTGGAGTATGGGGGAGGGAGTATTAGAAGTTTCACTTTCAGCAGTGTTATTTGAATTTTTTACAAGCATATATTAACTTTGTGAATAAAGAGGTGTTTTGTTTCTCTGTCGTAAAGAAGTGTTATGGGTAGGTAATCTGTGGTACTGCAATTTAGAACTGTCTTGACTTGAATCATCTACTGAGGCTTTCTGTAATTCTCTTCTAAATACAGCATTCCTTGCTTTCAAACTTTCACCTGCTTTTACTCTTTCTTCCAATTCCCTTTTCCCCTCCGTTGACTCAGCCTAGCAGCAGTCACACATATAATTAGATTTACAGCTCACATTCACTCAACAGGAGATGCCAATAAATATCTTATGAAGTTCCTAACCTAGTAGGAGGGACAGATAAGAACCAGAAAAACATAAATACACAAGTTATTTTCAGATTGTGGTAAATTCTCTGAGCGGCAGGGTAATGAGTAAAGCCCTACTGAGAAAGTTGCGTTTCGGTACAGACCTCAAGGATAAGAAGGAGACAGTCTTGTGAATTAAATTCTAGGCTAAGTGTAAAGTTGTCTGGTCTTGACTCTTAGTGTATCAAATCCTGGTTACACATTAAAATCAACTGGGGCACTTTCAAAAAATACTGATGCCTGGGCCCTGCTAGGAGCCAGTAACTCTCTGAAGGTGGAGTCTAGTATTGATTGATTGCTTTTCCTTTTCTGTTCTTTCTTTCTTTCTTTTTTTTTTTTTAAAGCCAGGACTGAGAACCATTGTTCTAGAGTCTAGACACTTGTATATCAGCACAAACAGAGTCCTTCAGAGATTAGGGGGATGCAACTGTGGGTGAAACCAAACTATAAAGTTTTAGAATGTGTGGGGCTTTTTTGTTTTAATCTAGTAGGATTAACTGAATGCATTGTTTGGTGAAGTGATGAAGACCTGGGGATTCTCCCTTTACTGCTGAGCAAGAGACCACAGAAACACATAGATCTTTTAATTGGGACCTTTTTCCTGAGCCTCTGGCAAGCTGTAAAGCAAATGAACCATCAAGTGACAGACTTCTTTGATGTATTTAGCAAAGGGCTTAACTGAAAAGGCTTGGCCCTGAGCTCCTCCTTGACCAGCTAACAGATTCAAAACTGACTGAACCACAAACAGAAGTTCCCCATGGCAGATTTAGCTTATACAGTATTATAAGGGTATACATGTTCTCATATTTATATATCTCCATCCACCCAATTCTAAATAAAACTGGTAATAGGTGATAAGGAAAGTAAGGGTCACTGGAATTGTTGATAATCTTGTAAATAATTTTAGGCAGTTGTTGAAATTTCTTTTCATCCATCCATCCATCCACCCACCCATCCATCCATCCAACATACGCCTACCATTGCACACCTACTCTACACTTCCCATTGTGGTACCTGGGATATATATGCCTCCCATTCCAATGGGAGAGAAACACAAGTAATAATCACATTAGAATGTGATATGTGCTATGAGACAGTGTTCCTATTCTTCCTATTATCTCTGTACCTTGCATTCTCTTCTACTGGGTAGAGCTTATTTCACTTTCTGTAATTTGCTTAAATATGTTTTTTCAACTAGAGGTCCTTAAAACACAAGGACTATCTAAGTCTGTATCTTCAATACCAAATACAAATAATGGTATAAAGCAAGCATTCCACACTGTAAACTGAATCAAATAACAGATACCTATGAGGGATATAGACAGAGAATGGAAGAAGGCTTATGGGAGTCAGGGAAGGCTTCAAAGAGGAGTGATATCTGGGATGAACCAAAAGATGAACCAAAAATCTGGTAGAGGTTTCCTCTGGGTGTGTCTTTAGACTTTGTCCCAAGGCAGTGGAGAACTACTCAAGTTTCTAAGCTGAAGGGAAAGACGGTGTGATAGAATCAGATTTGGGTTTAAGAATCACCTCTCTGAAAGCATTATGGGAAGTGAATGGGAGGGTGGGAAAGCAGCAAATCTGGGGGCAGGGAAAGTGGACAGGGAGGCTATGATACTGCATTGCTGGCAAAGATGGATCCAGAGCAATTCAGGATGTTGACTAAACTGACAGGATATAGCTGGCTGGACTTCATGGCATGTGTTTTGTATACGCATCTCACTTCTGAGTTCATCTATTTTTCTTGTGTTTATTTCTCTTTTGCCCAGATCCCCTCCTTTACGATCGCTGTGAGAGAAATTGTTCTGTCCTGTCCTTTCATAAATATTGTTAAGATAACTTAAATCTTCTGTGAAACAAGGTGGAGATTATCTCTCTCTCTCTCTCTCTCTATCATCTATCTATCTATCTATACCAATCAATTAGATACAGTAGTCCAGAGAGAGAGAAGTTTGGGCTTCCTACAAAGATGACAGGAGAATGGTGGGTCATTAGCCAAAGCATGGACTAGCGCAGAAGAGGGCTGGTTTGGGAGAAGAAAATGAGTTTCATTTGGGCATTCAAGAGGAACTGGCCAGAAATCAGTTGGAAATATTGGCTGGAGCTCAGAAAGTGTGAGACACAGGCTTGAGAATTGGCAGCATTTACATAATTACTAAAGCCAGTGGTGTGCTATTAAGCTAGCTCTTAGGAAAAAACAAAACCCCCAAAACCCAAACCTCCCTGATTTGCAGCATTTACTGATTTCTGTAGCATAAATACTCCCACCTTCGTCAACTTCAAGCTACCAACATGACGACGGTCAATGAACAAAGAATTGAGAAGAAATGTGCATAACTGGTCCTTAGGAGCTGACTCCAACATACCAGTGGCTAAGGCCAAGAATAAACAAAATTATCTGACAAAATAAAGAGCAAAAGAGCTGCGGGGCACCTGGATGGCTCAGTCGGTTAAGCGTCTGCCTTCAGCTTGGGTCGTGATCCCAGCATCCTGGGATCAAGCCCTGCACCGTGCTCCCTGCTGAGCAGGGAGCCTGCTTCTCCCACTCCCTCTGCCTGCCTGTCTACCTACTTGTGATCTCTCTGTCAAATAAATAAATGAAATCTTAAAAAAAAAAAAGCAAAAGAGGTGGGAATAAAACTCTGGTAAGTACGGATATTTAAGAGGTGGACAGAAGATGAGTCAGGAGAGGGGTTTGAGCAAAAGCGGTCATAGAAGCAGAGAGCAAAAGGGGTCACAGAAGGCAAGGAAAGAAATAATTCAAGATTGACAGAGTGATCTACAGTGTTACATGTTGTTGAAAGGTGAAGATGAATGAAGGGAGAAAGTGTACAATCAGTGTAACTATGAGGATGTTGGTCATGACCTCTGTGGCTGGAGCCCAAGTGTGGGCTGAAGAATAAATGAGATGTGGACAGGGAGGAGATCCTACTGGAGGAAGGGAAGGACAGATACAGGGAAGGGGCTAGAGGACAAACTGGATGTGAGGAGGTGAAAGTTGAGGGAGCTTTCTCCTTATCCCCGTTCTTGTTTTTTTTTTTTTTTAAATTAACATATAATGTATTATTTGTTTCAGGGGTACAGGTCTATGATTTATGAGTCTTATACAACACACAGCACTCACCACAACACATACCCTCCCCAATGTCCATCACCCAGTCTCCCCATCCCTCTACCCCCTCCCCTCCAGCAACCCTCAGTTTGTTTCCTGAGATTAAGAGTCTCTTATGGTTTGTCTCCCTCTCTGGTTTCATCTTGTTTCATTTTTCCCTCTCTTCCCCTATGATGCTCTCCTTGTTTCTTATATTCCACATACCAGTGAGATCATATAATAATTGTCTTTCTCTGACTGACTTATTTCGCTTAGCATAATACCCTCTAGTTCCATTCACGTCGTAAATGGGAAGATTTCATTTTTTAAAAAAATTTATTATGTTATGTTAATCACCATACATTACATCATTAGTTTTTTAAATTTTATTTTATTGTTATGTTAATCACTGTACATTACATCATTAGTTTTTGATATAGTGTTCCATGATTCATTGTTTGCATATAACACCCAGTGCTCCATTCAATACGTGCCCTCTTTAATACCCATCACCAGGCTAACCCATCCCCCCATGCCCCTCCCGTCTAGAACCCTCAGTTTGTTTCTCAGAGTCCATAGTCTCTCATGGTTTGTCTCCCCCTCCGATTCCCCCCCTTCATTTTTCCCTTCCTACTATCTTCTTCTTTTTTTAACATGTAATGTATCCTTTGTTTCAGAGGTACAGGCCTGTGATTCATCAGTCTTACACAATTCACAGTGCTCACCATAGCACATACCCTCTGCAATGTCTATCACCCAGCCACCCCATCCCCCCCACCCCCCACCACTCTAGTAACCCTCAGTTTGTTTCCTGAGATTAAGAATTTCTCATATCAGTGAGATCATATGATACATGTCTTTTTCTGATTGACTTATTTCGCTTAGCATAATACCCTCTAGTTCCATCCACATCGTTGCAAATGGCAATATTTTGGTGTTTTTTTGATGGCTGCATAATATTCCATTGTATATATATACCACATCTTCTTTATCCTTTCATCTCTTGATGGACATCTTGGCTCCTTCCATAGTTTGGCTATTGTGGACATTGGCAAAATTTCATGTTTTGATGGCTGTGTTAATATTGCATTGTATATATATACCACATCTTCTTTATCTATTCATCTGTTGATGGACATCTGGGCTTTTT
Source organism: Neomonachus schauinslandi (assembly GCF_002201575.2). Classification (NCBI taxonomy): domain Eukaryota; kingdom Metazoa; phylum Chordata; class Mammalia; order Carnivora; family Phocidae; genus Neomonachus; species Neomonachus schauinslandi. The sequence continues at coordinate 46,302,973 of NC_058403.1, read as the reverse complement.
CCATAGTTTGGCTATTGTGGACATGGCTGCAGGTGCCCCTTCAGATCACTACATTTGTATCTTTGGGGTAAATATCCAGTACTCCAATTGCTGGGTCATATGATAGCTTTATTTTCAACTTTTTGAGGAACCTCCATACTGTTTTCCAGAGTGGCTGCATCAGCTTGCATTCCCACCAACAGTGTAGGAGGGTTCGCCTTTCTCCACATCCTTGCCAACATCTGTCGTTTCCTGACTTGTTAATTTTAGCCATTCTGACTTGTGTGAAGTGGTATCTCATTGTGGTTTTGATTTGGATTTCCCTGATGCTGAGTGATGTTGAGCACTTTTTCATGTGTCTATTGGCGATTTGGATGTCTTCTTTGCAGAAATGTCTCTTCATGTCTTCTGCCCATTTCTTGATTGGATTATTTGTTCTTTGGCCCATTCTTGTTAAGATGGAAAAGTGGAAGGAGATGGTAGAGAGAAAAGAGGAGGTTGAAGATGCATAGTAAAGAGGGTCAACTTGAAGGTGTTTGTCCTAGAGTAAATCAGAAGTCATGGAATTAAGAATATAGATTACAGATGAAGTGGAGTCACCTTGGGTAGAAGAAGGAACTCTTCTTTCTCTAGAAATGGGATACTAAGTGATTATTAGGAAGATTACTAGCTTTGAGTTTCATCTCTCTTTCATTAGCCCAAAGAAATCTCAATAAGTTATGTGATCAAATGGTTTCTAGGAGATAAGAGGAATATGAGGATGATCAAAGTCTATACAAGCTATAAAAGAACTACGCTCTACAAAAATGTGAATAGGTTGCATTTTTCTTTTAGAAAAGTGGTACCACCCACAAATCCTACTTCCCATGGTAACTATGTTTAGTAAGTGTCTAATTCCAAAAATGCACATTCTTTGGATATACATATATATCCAAAGATTATATATACATATATATTATATATAATATATATATATAAAATATAGCTTTGGATTTTATATATATATATAGCTCCTCCTTTCTATTCATAAAATGTATTGGTACACATGCATTTAAACACATGCAAAATGGATTAAAACTTATCCAATTTAAAGATGTTTTCAGTAGGCTACCCTGTAATTAGAAAACATCACAAGAAAATACTTTCAGATCCTAAATCCATGAAAGATTTATCCTTTAAAATATGTATTATTTTATGGAGCTAAGTATAATTTTTTAGATGGTAACAGATCCTGTTTATATTAAATACTCTTGGATGGATCCAAAATGTCACTCCCAAATTTTAAAAGACAGCATGCACTTCTGCAACAGACAGACATGAAAAAATACTCTGAGTAATGCAGTAATGATTCTGAGTATTTATAACATTAACTGGTTTCAATTCTATAATCTAGCACGAGACTGGAATGACTCTTCTGAAAAATTTTATTCAACTTGATCTTGACTCAACGTGGAAAGCCCAAGCCCACTTTTTCATTATATTTAATTTACATTTTAATAAGGCTTGTGTAATAAGAGTGTGGCTTATGAGTTAGGTTGCCAGATAATGGCATTTATGGGTTATCAAAAATCTGTTACCTCATAGTATTCTTATTTTATCTTTTCATAAATATTCTCTAGTTTCATAGCTGTGTAGAAAGTTTTTAACTATTAACAAATCTATACTTCACTTCAGAAGACGTAACAGTATGGATTACTGAAATATTCTTCTTTTGGGGAAGCACCTGTGTTATTTCTTTGCTGCCTACGCCCCCTTCCCCTTCTTCCCTCTTCCCTCCACCTGTTGTAAGAACTACCAGTGAGCTGGGCCCTGGCAATTTTGAAAAAGTTTCCTAGGTTTTCTGATGTGTAGCTAAGACTGAGAAACATTTGGGTATGAAAAAGAAGAATGGGCTTGGAAGACTTAAACTCAAAACTTGCATTTGTCACTTTAGAGTGATGTGGGTTTCATGTTCTCAATATACTTGTGAGGATTAAATAAGATAACATGTAAAATCACTTTATATATTTTTAATAATGGGAATATTTCTTGGAACAATTATTATATTCCTAAATTTATTCCTAAAAATCTCACTGGGGATATTCAGTGACTGCTCTAAGCCTTTGGACAGGTGTATGCCCCTGGCAAGTAGGTATCACAATTCACCAATAGGTGGATCAGCCATGAAGTATGAAATGGCCATAGTTATTTCTAATGAGAATATCCTCTCCTTAAATAAGAAATAGTCTGCTTATTTGTAAAAGAATGAAAATTTTCTGATGCAAAACCAAAAAAATCATTCACCCCATGTTAACATTCAATAAAGCAGTTAATATACTCACTAGTTTTGCAGCAGAAAAGCTCCTTTCTTTTAAGTGTCCTTTGCCCTTATAGGAACTCATAGACCAAATGACTTGTGTCTCTTGCCATTTGGAGATATTTCTTGAGCACTTTTATTTTCAATTCTCTAGTCTCTCTACCTTTTATTTCTAACCTATTAGAATATAGTCTAATTTCTAAACTATTTCTAATAGTTTAAGCTCCTGGACGGAAGGGGTATGCTTTATACTTTTTCCAACTCCCCTCTACTCTTAGAAAGAGTCAACAAATACTTGTTGGATAAAAATATGAAGGGACAAGTGTTTGCTTCAGGTCCCCTTCTTTATGGAATTCCAGAAAGATAGTATCTTTTACAAACATGGATGCATGTTTGTATTTTTTTTCTTACTTTTTTGGTTTTTTTCTCCCTTTGGGCATCTGATGGGAAATGGGTTTTCAACTCTGGCTGTACATCAGAATTACACCAGGAAGCTCTGGAAAAATACTGATGCCAGGATATCACTCCCAAAATTCTGATTTAATTGGTTTTAAGGGGAACATAAGCAATGGTATTTTTAAAAGCGTCACCAATAATTCTAATTGTAGCCAGGACTAAAAATCTGTTGGAGCACATAATAGGTTTTCAGTAGGTATTTGTTGATTTGAATTTGAGAGGAGGTGTGATTGGGATTAGGGGGTTGAACACTTCCTGCTCACTTAAAACTTTTTTTTTTTTTAATATGGTTGACACACAATGTTATATCAGTTTCAGGTATACAACACCGTGACTCAACTTTTCTATACGTTATGTTACGCTTACCACAAGTGTAGCTATCATCTGTCACCATACGATGCTATTATATCATTGACTATATTCCCTGTTCTGTGCCTTTTTTAAAAAATTTTTTTTAGTTGCTGGTAAGATCATGGTATTTCTTTTTTATTTTTTTAATTTAATTTAATTTTATTATGTTATTCTGTGCCTTTTATTCCCAGACTTATTCATTCCATAACTGGAAGGCTATATCTCCTACTTCCTTTCACCCATTCTGCTCATCCCTTCCCCTGTTTACTTTGTTATCTCTTCAGATCCTCGCAAGCGCCTAAAAGCTCTCATATTAAGTCTGGTGGGATGGTGAGTGGGTGGGTGAATGAATCAATGTTAAGTTCTCTGATGTACCATGGTTCAGCTGTGGTTGCTAATTCGAACTCTGATATGGAAATATGATGTCTATATCTCTTTTTGTCTTTCTCTTCTCTCTTGACCACCTTACTCACTTTCCAGTAGAAATGCCATTAGGGCTGGCACTTTCTGTTTCGTTCATCACTGTGTATCTAGTGCTTAAAGCAGTATCTGGTATGTAATAGCTGCTTGGAAAAATACTAGTTCAATATATTTCTTTCTCTCTCACACCCAAACATACAAATGCAAATACAGAATGGCAAAAATAATCATTTTATGAGATTTTAAGACTTAGCCTTCTTAATATTATATCCAGAAGTAAAACACTGGCATTACTGCTCTTGTTGGGTATGATTCACTCTTCCACTATTAAGCAGGTGCCAAGTGCTCTAGAATTACTCCAGTTTCTTTATTTACCTGGAATCTTAAGACTGACTATGTATAGTAATGAGTTTTGGTAAAACTAGTCTGAATAAGTAAAAGCTTGTTATTTCCACTTTCCTTTCTATCACATTAATGCCTAACTTTTAATATTAACATATCAATAACATACTACCATATTAAAACATGATTACCTTACTCTTTGTACCTTAAGTGTTTTTTCTGGAGGAAAAGGAGGAGACTAAATTGATGAGTATTTCTTAAAAACTGCTTTGAGTTTAAAAAACTCACTTCCACCATTTAAAGATGTTTCTTTATAAAGACAGAGCAGCTTGCAGGAGCAGTGAAATGCAGGAACAGGAAGATTAAGAGAACAGGGTCACAGCTTGGACCAAGGAATGGAGTCAAGAGCTGCAGTCAACTGAGGAAACTGGCCAAAATAGGTGTTGTGGTACTGGGGCTCCAGAAAAATGGGGGAGGGGCACAGTAAATGGCTTATTAGACAGGAAGAGATAGTCTCCCTACCTGGGGGATTTTTCCTCTGTTTCCTCCCTCAGGTCCCCCTTCCACCCCTATGTCTGTTACACAGAATCCTAGGCATGCAGCCTGGAGTCCCTGAGAACAGAGCAGAATTAGGACATGGAACACATAAGGCAGGAATCAGGACACCTGGCTGTTAATTTCCAGAGGCTCACTTTGGACTTTGTGAGCTTTGAAGTCATAAATCTCACTTAAATTTATAGTTCATTTATCTCCAAGATAATCATAATACTCCCTTCATACAGTTACTGTGAGATCCAAATAAGGTAACGTATATAAAAGTGTACTACGAAGTGTGACTCACTAGCTAAATGTTAAGCTAGTTTACTCTGCTTTTAGACTGAAGAATTTATCGAGAAAAAAAAACCCCTAATTTTTCCTTTGTAATCCATGAAAAATGTACCTGCTCTGTATATACACAGTTATACCACACTTCCAACAATTCCATACAGATATTTGGAAACACAGAGAGTTCCCAATTACTTGGTACTCTGAAACAAGTTTTAATAGAAATCAAGATAGAAGTCAGGAGAATGAGGCCCCGGACAGATTTAGGACCAAGGCACAAATCACAAAATGGAAGAACTGGTCCCAAGAACAACTAACTGGCCAATGGTGGGAGTTAATGTGTTATCATAACAGGTGTTTCTATAAAAACTATAGAGGCAGTCCAGACAATTCCACTTTTCCATGTTTAGAGGAAGCAAATAGAATTATTTTTTTAATTTGTACCATGTAGCTGCCAGTCAGAACTGTGCTAAAAAATGTGCAGTATGACTTTAGAAATGACTTTTATTTTATTTCTTTAAAGATTTTCTTTCTTTCTTTCTTTCTTTCTTTCTTTCTTTCTTTCTTTCTTTCTTTCTTTCTTTCTTTCTT
>NC_058403.1:46192824-46297703 GCF_002201575.2 Neomonachus schauinslandi | reverse complement strand
CTTTCTTTCTTTCTTTCTTTCTTTCTTTCTTTCTTTCTTTCTTTCTTCCTTTCTTTGAGAGAGAGGGAGAGAGAGAGTGCATGCACAGGTGAGGGGAGGAGCAGAGGGAGAGGGACAAGCAGATTCCGAGCTGAACGTGGAGCTGGTCACGGGCTCAATCCCACAACCCCAAGATCATGACCTGAGCAGACACCAAGAGTTGGACGCTTAACCTACTGACCCACTCAGGTGCCCCTGAAATGGCTTTTAAAACAAAGTTTTTCTGGGGCACCTGGGTGGCTCAGTCGGTTAAGCATCTGCCTTCGGCTCAGGTCATGATCCTGGGGTCCTGGGATCGGAGCCCCACATCGGCTCCCTGCTCAGTGGGGAGCCTGCTTTTCCTTCTCCCTCTGCTGCTCCCCCTGCTTGTGCTCTCTCCCTCTCTCTCAAGTAAATAAATCTTTAAAAAAATAAAACAAAGCTTTTCTTATAAGAAAAATTCAGAAGACTGAAATTTCAGACTTCTAAAAAAAAGTATGGTTTGGGTTAAAATGAAAGCTCTCACAATAATTCTTTTAGTTTTTATTCATTTATTACAGAATTAAAAAGTTGTTGAAATAGAATAGGTAAAAACAAGATTATTATGAAGCGTGTATTGACCAACAATGAAATTACAGCTTATCTTTGCATTCTGGTGTACCAGCTCTTTTTTTACTTTGATTCTAGCAAAAGATAGCTATTCCTCAGAAACAGAATAATGGCCTGGAAGAATAACAGCCTCAAAATCTTTTAAGAATCCAACAGGATGAGAGATTGGCAGCTCTGTTTTAAAACTATGTGCATTATTGTTTGCCAGATCAAGTTAATGAAATGTTTACTGCTACAGTGTTATTTTTAAGTTAACAAAAGCATTTTTGCTGACTTGCTCATTGGGCATATGCACGCAATTTAAAATGGAATTTCAAAATACTTTTATTACATGCACCCATGAAGAAAATAACTGAGGTCTTAAGATGGTGCTAAACTAATTCTGACTTTTTTTTTTTAAAGATTTTATTTTTAAGTAATCTCTACACCCAATGTGGGGCTTCAACTTATAACCCTGAGATCAAAAGTTGCATGCTCTGCTGACTAAGCCAGCCAGGCACCCCAGTTCTGACTTTTGATTAATCTTAATAACAGAACCGTTGGAATTGTCAGCCATGTGGCTTTCTACTTTAGTAAGATTAAGGCTATAGGATTCAAGCTTCTTTAATTTAAATCTCTTGTACCTACATATTTCTTTGTACAGTCCCCCAATACTTCCTTACTCTCTCAACTAGATCAGGATTGCTCAACCATAACACTATACACATTTTGGACCGGATAATCCTCTATTGTGGGGGGTGTCCTGTGCATTACAGGATGTTTAGCAGCATCCCTGGCCTCTCTACTCACCAGATGCCACAGCACCAACCAACCCTGTTGTGACAACCAAAACTGTCACCAGAGTTACCAAATGTACTCTGGAGGGCAAAGGTATCCCCCACTGACAACCACTTAACTAGAGGAAGAACCATTCTCCCCCTTGTTATTAGAGTTCTTGGGCCCATATCCATCACCACTTCATTTTATCTCAATTTCTCTCCCTCTCCACCTGTAATTCCTCTTTGACAAACTAACATCTCAATTCTCCCCATTAGAAAAATGAAAACATACTAATCAACCAAACTCAAGTAAGTTCTGCAACTCATGTAGCTACTATCCTCTGGTTTCTTTCACTAGGAATTTTTAGAAAGACTAACCTTAATGAACACTTCTCAGATTGTGTTGTTAAAAATAATCAGTGCTGGTGATAGACTTTTTCTTTTCTTTTAGAAGGTACAAAAGCCACCAAGCACACATATATCATTATTCTCTTTATTTTACTGTGGTATATGTTTATGGCCATGGAATGGGCGGCCATAAATTTAATGTAGTAAGCTTCATGAAAAACCATCTGATAAAGATATATCACAACCAATTTACATACTGATACATGGGCATCATTTGTCAACCATTCTGTTGATGTAAGTTACCTTTACATCTTATAATTTCAATACATTTGGGATATTTGGTTCTTATTAAAATAAAAATGATTTAAATTTCTACCCTATAGACTTTTATAAAACTTAAAAACACATATGAAAGAAATTCTAATGTCTCATAGCAATCAATTCATCTGTGAATACATTGCTTGCTATTGACTTTGGCCCATGTGCAAACTGTATCTTATGAGTTCATACGAGAATTAAAGCATTGTGATACAAATGAGTTCCGTGGTCACAATGGCTTTAGCCTTCACTGTGCTTCATGGATATATGCAATAGGACTTAGAAATGACCTTTAAAACAAAGCTCTTCTTATGATTATAAGAGAAAATTCAGACTTATTTTTTAAAAGTATGGTTTGGCCACCTCACTTTCTTGAGACTGATGATCTTACTAGACAACTGATTCCATTTTTGGACCTCTTTAAATGTTCTAAAACAGTGTTTCTCAACCTTGTTTTGAAACTATGACCTCCCTTGGATGATTTCTCACTCAATCCTCTCTTTATTCCAATAACCCAAATCTTACTGAGCTTCACTTTTGGTAGTCTATTTTTTTAAGACGTGTTTGGGGCATCTGGGTGGCTCAGTTGGTTAAGTGTCAGACTCTTGATTTTGGCTCAGGTTATGATCTCAGGGTCCTGAGATGGAGCCCCACATCCATCAGGCTCTGCAGGGAATCTGCCTGAGATTTTCTCCCTCTGCTCCCCTCCCACCAGGCCGTGTGCACTCTCTCTCTCTTTCTTAATAAATAAATCTTGAAAAAAAAAAAAGACATATTGAATTTGCTATTTTGGGGGGGAGTTTCCTTTTTTTTAATTTTAAGTTCAATTAATTAACAATATAGTGTATTATTAGTTTTAGAGGTAGAGTTCAGTGATTCATCAGTTGCATACAACACCCAGTGCTCATTCCATCACGTGCCCTCCTTCATGCGCACCACATAGTCACCCCATCCCCGCCCCCACCTCCCCTCCAGCAAGCCTCAGTTTCTTTCCTATGCTTAAGAGGTCTCTTATGGTTTGTCTCCCTCTCTGGTTTCATCTTGTTTTATTCTTCCCAGGTTTTTTTTTTTTTTTTTTACTAACCAGAATCATGCTGTATGTATTGTTCTTTGATGTGCTTTTTGGAGATGTTCTCAGCCTAGCACGCTCCTTTTATCCATTCTATATTCCACAGAAATAGATGTTTGGGTTGCTTCATTCTGCTGTTATAATTATTCCCACTTTTGTGCACAAACTGAGCACAGGGGCTGAAATTTGAGGGGAAGAGTGTCAATTTGAGCCCTTGGCAATCTGAGGTAAAGGCATGTTGACTTGGCATTTAGTAGGTGGCAGGCCGTGTTTGCTGACTTGGGCAGGAGGGTGGCTGGACTGTGAATTTGGGACTCACAGGCCAATGGCATCGTGTGTGACAGGGATGTGGCTGGTTTGCTTTTAATTTTTGTTTTTCTGGGAAACTTGATCTCTCCCTCTATTCTAAATGAAAGCCTTGCTGGAATTTGCTATTTTTAACTACGTTTGTCCTGCATCCCCCTCCCCATACCTTCCTCATGGCAAAACCTTTAAATATTTTTATTTAACAAGATTTACCTTGCTCCCACTAAATCTTTTCAACTTATTTGACTCTGGAATCCCATTTGTCCAAATTCCTTATCACTGTGGTCATTTGTTTCTTAAATATTCCTTTTAAAGTATGGTACCCAGATCTAAATGCATTATTTCATAAATGCATGGAATTATGGGACTATTTTATTTTTCATTCTGTACACTATGCTTTGGGCTGGTGTTTGACAACATAGAATGTCCTCAATAAATACTAGCTGTGTATATGATTCTTGATTTTGTCATATACTTAGCTCCTCCATCAGGCAGGATTCTGAGTAAAAAACAGGTTTTTCTATTCTTACCACACAACTCTTTCCTTTCTACATGAAGGGATCCCTCTCCCATAGTGGCTTAAGTGGTTGGCCTGAGAGGAGGCTTAGTTTATTTGGTTAAGGTGCTCATTCTTTCTAAAAAGCACCCTAAGGGGGAAATTCTTGGCAAAGATCCTCTGAGAATAGAAGCCCCTCGGCAGTGGGAAGAAGGACTTGCAGTGACCAGGGATAGAGGACAACTGACCACATCAGAAATTTATCAGAAAGTTAATGCAAGTGATAGAATTTCACAAATCTTTAGAGTTCACAAAAAGTTATCCAGGGCTCATGAGCTAATGCAGACTAACTGGTGCCTTCTGTTTCTGCTCTGCCATTATCTATCAGTAATAAATGGTTTAATCCTAAAAATATATTATGTGGTTTTCATTCTTGGCTCTAGATTGCTTGTGGAGAAGACAAAATATAACCTTTAATTTGGTTTGACAAAACATCCTACATAATAAATAAATGAATTGCTACTAGTAAAATTGTACTCTAAGAGTGCATTTTTGGCTCCCAAACAATCACATTCCAATTTCATTTAAAAAAAAAATCTGCTTAAGGGGCGCCTGGGTGGCTCAGTCAGTTTAGCACTGGACTCTTGGTTTCCGCTCAAGCCATGATCTCAGGGTGTTGAGATCGGCCCCATGCTCCATGCTCAGCGTGGGAGTCTGCTTGTGCCTCTCCCTCCCCCTTGGCCCCTCCCCTGGCTCGCACATGTGCTCTCTTCTCTCAAATAAATACATAAATAAATAAAATCTTAAAAAAAAATCTGCTTAAGCCAAGCAGAAATATGGATCAATTATTTCATACCTGAATATACAACTTAGTTTTATTTTACCATGTGCTTTGTACTGAACACACACACATATACAGACACACACATCCTTTTTCATGCTGATTAACATGTCACAGAGATCAAGAGATTAACCAACAATAAAAGAAAATCTATTAGGTAACTGATTTATATCATGTAATACAGGCATTTTTTGTTGTTGTTGTTTGTTTTGTTTTTGTTTTTTCCCTCTCTTACCTTCCCCCAGCCTGTTTCAGACCAAATCCATGTTCTCACTTCCTTTGGCAAGTTATTCTACATTCTAAATGTAGAATGATGATTCTAAATCCAATGATTCTAAATTCTAATGATTCTAAAATCATTCCATCAGATGGTCTATTCTCCTTTGCTTTCATCTTCTGATTTCAACTTTTCTCAGGACTACTGTAGAATCACATGGAATATTGGTTTGGACAGTTGGGAATGGAGATTCTAGGTAAACAGTGTGATGCTTCAATTTCTCTACATCAATGCTAGAGACATCTTTCTTGGCTATTCCCATAATTCAGAGAAGTTAGAAAACAATGTCCATGAGAAAGTCTTTTCAAAAGGCACTAAAAGCAAGTGACATAATGGCTGTACAAAAGCTCTGAATCCTCCGAAAGAAAGGCATTCTTGATATGTTCATTATTGTGTTTATCATTCCTGAAGGGCACAGAACAGTATCTTCCCTCATATTCGTAGTGGGCACAAAAGCAGAGCTAATGTGGGTGTACTTCAAAACAGTCTGTGCTACACAATTTCATACAGCATTGTATATAATACTTTGATGTAAAAAACATGCTTAACACAGATGCCTTCAACTACAAGCCCACAATACATGGATTTATTTATTTTTTATTGCTGTATAAATTGCCATTTCATAGGGTTGGGCTGTTCAATTGTCATCACAAATTTTATAAGCACATTTTTGAAAAATGAGGAAGGATCATTCTATGAAATGCTACATATGGCATTAACAAGAGTCATGCAAATGAACAGTGCTTTGGTTACTTCCGTGATTAAACATTTCAATGATTCAAAAATAGTTTCAAAAATTAACTGAATGAAATTTTGCACTCACTGATAAACAGACAGCCTCAGATTAAATTGGTGGATGCAAAATGTGTAATAAGCATGACTGGCATAAGCAAAGATATCATGCTACAGCAAAGAAATGGAAAAATGTGTACTTGCATATATTATTAAAGAACATACACTAAAGTACATGTATCAAAATACTTTTATGAAGTTCTACCCCAAATTTCTATATGTCTTCATAGGAATAGAACCTTTCCAATTATAGAACAAGTATTACCAAGTAGTACTAAAATAAAACATGGAGAATTGTTTGCTCTGAATTCTGATTAAGTATGAAGCATCCTAGACTCTAGAATGAATAAATGTCCATAGAACAAAAGGTCTTAACTATGATGCACTTTAGTGCAGGATACTATATGTTCAGATATGAAATATATTTCATATATTCTCAGCCAAACTCTTGAGTTTCTATGTAGTAATTTCCTAATAGTAGCAGGTTCAGAAACATATAGGAATAGCCAGGGCCATTGAGTTGTCTTTTCAGTAAAAATGGAAGACATTTGCAGCTCTAAATAATTGTCAAATTCACTAAAAAGTAAAAAGTTTATTAGCTCATATAAATTTACTAAATAAGGGGATGACAAAGTCTAATTAACTAGCCAGAAAAATGTATTCAGAACTCTTCTGTAACATATTCATTCATCTGACAAATTTCTATTGAATGCGTATGTGCTGGGCACTACTCTAGGTCTTCATGTACATCTTCATGTACATGATGAACAACATGTACAAGAGACAAAACAGATATGTCAGTGAACGAAAAAGATAAAATCCCCAACTCTACGGAGCTTATATTCTAGTGGGAGAAACAGACAATAAATCATACAATAAGCAATTAAATGATATTACAGGTTAGAAGATGATAAGTGTTGTGGGAAAAAAAAAAGGAAGAGCAGTCTAAGAGAAGACTGGAAGTGTGGGGGTGGGCTGGTCAGGTGGACTTCACTGAAAATATCAGCTCTGAGCAAAACTAGGAGTCTAGAATATTAGCTGAGTGGTTCTGGGGGACAGAATTCTAGGCAGAGTGTGAGCAATTGGTCCAGAGGCCTGAAATTGGAATATGTCTGGCATGTCTGAGTTTTTTTAAGTTAAGAGGATTACACTAAAATGTATATTGAAGGTAAAAATCTCCTTCTATTTTGTTTGTAAAAATACCATCATATCCCACTTATGTAAATTGCAAACACAGGTCTAGAATGCATGAGAAATACCTAGAATGAAGCTCATTAACATCTTATTGGAGGTTATTTCTGTGTAGTGGATTTTGGGTGATTTTCACCAACTTCTTTCCATCTCTCCATATTGTTTCAGTGTTCTAAGCCAACGATCATTATTAGGTTTACAGAAACAAAAAGACTAACAACCATCAAAAAAAGGTCAACTTTATTTATACATATTTATAAATGACTGAAAGAGCATACTGTATTTGTCAGAAAAATACAATACAAAAATCACTATGCCTGGACCTTCACTAGTAGGTCCCTTCCCTGTGCATGTGTAAATAAACACCTATCCACACTTTTTCTTCCTTAAGAAGGAAGATGAGAAAATAACATGGACTTTGGAATCAGGCAGATCTGGTTTAACTCCCAATTCCAACTAAACTGAACAGTGTTGAACATGCAATTGAAACACTCCGAATTTTCCACTTGTAAAATGGGGATTCGTATATTCATTAAATCTGTATTAAATGCAAACTATCTATCATTGTGGGTGCTGAGAATACTAATGAGGATGAGTAGGGAGACAGAATATACAGATGAGGAGCTATAGCGACCTGTCAATGCTGTGAAAGATACCAATGCCAAAGAAGCCTGAAGGAAGGAGGGTTTGACTCTTCCTAATTAATTTAAGGAAGACTTAAATGAAGAGGTAAAATTCAACTTAGTCCTGAGGATTAAGCTGGAGTTTTCCAGGAGGCTAGAGTTGGGGCAGTGGAAGCAGCATGATTAAATGTAAGGAAGTGTGAAAGAACTAGTGTCAGGTGTCAAAAAGCTACAAGCACCACACCTCAACACAGAGTCCTTGTGAGGCTCATCATGATGCACAATGCATGGGGCAATGTTTTGACAGTGTGGGGTGTATGTACCCACACAAATGGAAGAGGTCATTTGTTCTTTAATTCTTGGGATCATCTTTGCCTCCTCCCTACCCCTATATCTCATTAGCAAGCCCAGTATCTCTTCCTTCTCACTATTCTACCAAAATTCATTATACCTCATTTGGCTGGAAGGATACACAGTACTTAGCCAGTACTGAATACTTTCTACTACCGGAATGTAATCTAGCATGGTGTAAGAAAGAAGCATTGGCCTGGGCAGTTTCTATACTGGTCTACTGCTGAATTGCTAGAGACCTTGGACATGACACTTACTGTCTCATGTCACTTGTACCCAATAATGTAAAAAGAATGACAATGAATACTTACGAAGTGCCAGGCATGGTGCAAGCCCAGCGCATATACTGTCATATTTGCTTCTCATAACAATCCTACAAGAATGGTACTACTATAGGCCCCCAAATCCCTTATGTTCAATTCCAAAATCTACTGAAAAAGTAGTGAAATCCAGTAGTTTTAAAAGTAAGTTTGTAACAAATTCATTTGGATAAAACCTGAACTGAATGTATATAAGAATATGTGTCATTTTTATTTCACTTATAAATTCTCATATCACCTGCTGTGGAAAATACAAATGTGTTATTTATGAGGCACTGCCTCGAACCTTGTTGCGGAGGTTATCTAACATGTCTAATTACTGTACAATATAATCTTTCTAAAAGCTGAAAAATTCTGAATTTCAAAAAACCTAGGGGCGCCTGGGTGGCTCAGTCATTAGTGTCTGCCTTCAGCTCAAGTCATGATCCCAGGATCCTGGGATCGAGCCCCGCATCAGGCTCCTTGCTCAGTGGGAAGCCTGCTTCTCCCTCTCCCACTTCCCCTGCTTGTGTTCCCTCTCTCGCTATATCCCTCTCTGTCAAATAAATAACTAAAATCTTAAAAAAAAAAAAACCAACAAAAAAACCTAATGTAAGAGTTTCAGATATCATGGATGAGCAAGCTGAGACAGAGAGGTTAAATAACTTGTTCAAAGGCACACAGCTGAAATTTAGTAGCACCAGGTCTCAAACCCATGCAATTTGGCTCTAGCTCCTAGACTCTTAATCACTTAGCTAAACTTGCTGAGTGTCCAATAAATGCCAAAGACCTCCAAAGCTCTACAGTACTGTAAGTCTCAATTACCCTTACTGCTTCAACTGAAGTAGGCTTCTCATTATTTCTAAGACACATCCTCTGCTTTCCAACTTCTAAGTAATCTTTCCTCAGAATTTCCTATCCTACAATGCTGTTTTAACAATTCCTACTCATCCCTTCAGGCTCAACTTAAATGCCATTATCTTCAAGATAATGTTCCAGATTCTCTTAATTACAAATGAGTTTTCTACCTCACTCTTTATAGTACTTTATATCTCTTTTTTTTGAGGGGGGGTACTAGACAAATTCAACCTCTTAGTATAGTTATTTGTGAACTTATCTCCCAACTGAACTGTGCCCTCTTGCAGGACTGGGAAGGACCACATCCCATTCATCTTTATATCTCCACAGCACTAGACTAGTTCTATGAATATTGTCATTGTTCCATAAATGTTGGTTGCAAGAATAAAAAGCCAACAGTATTTGAATGACTTTTGTAGTGATGTGTATAGATGATGTTTAACTCCCAAAGACAGGTTTAATCTTTCCCTTTTAAAACACTACCATTTTCAGAGGAATTTTCATAAAGAAAGGATTTTCTCTTGTTTCTCATGAGATTTAGTTAAAAAAAAAAACAGGGAAAGAAAAACAAACCATTTCTATTTATGAACGACTAGACTCTAAGGCTGGCTCATCACCTTGAACTTTAGTTCCCACACAGAAATTATTCAATTAGAAAAGTGAACATGATATAATATCTTTAGAATCTTTCCATTCTGATAAATTTGATTAGCATCTTTTAACTTTGAGCCATATATCAAGAGCTTTTTTAGCGTTGCCTCAAAAGATGGCCATAAAGAGAGAACACAGTGGAATTTTGGGTCATTCTTATTTTTTTCTCATCTCAAATAGTTTCTAGGAAATGATAAGATTTGAGAATTTTTATTTTGTTTCCACAAGGGAATTACTGAAGATGACATTTTATATTGCTATGCTATTCTGAGTATACAAACTCTAAATACTTTACTATAAAGAATTTATTTCTGGGGCGCCTGGGTGGCTCAGTTGTTAAGCATCTGCCTTCGGCTCAGGTCATGATCCCGGGGTCCTGGGATCGAGCCCCACATCGGGCTCCCTGCTTGGTGGGAAGCCTGCTTCTCTCTCCTCCACTCCCCCTGCTTGTGTTCCCTCTCTCGCTGTCTCTCTCTCTGTCAAATAAATAAATAAAATCTTAAAAAAAAAAGAATTTATTTCTAATATTTTCCAGAGGTAGGTTTAAAAAATGTGTTTTCTTTTTAAATGTCCATTTCTTATTTTATATAATGAACGACTTTAGGTGGAATTATGAGGGACTTCAAAATGAAATATTAATCTTAAAGAGGACCAGCTGACATAATAATTTGCACATGGAAAGTTTGGCCTCTATTTTTCTTGCAGTTTTTTTTTTTTTCTTTTAGGTTAATGATGTATATATGCATATTACGTGCTTTGAACTGGCTTTCTAGTAATGGTTTCCTCTTTATTCCACCCACATTTATAAATGACTGGCTAGGATTAGGCCATCAAACGAAATACATTAACTGGTCCATAAAGAAACCCACCCAACAGTCCTGATCTCAGCAGTGTCATGCTCCATTCAAAAGCTTGCACTATTATTTTTCTGATAAAATGTGGAAGTTAAATAGCTTGGTTAACATATTTTATTATTTTTGCTATACATTTTAGGATCTCAATGCTAAAATTGACAATTTTTTTTTGCTGTTGAAATGTATTCCATGGGGACACCAAAGAATTTTATTCCTTTCAAAGGCCCATGAAAACAAATCATTTAGGCATATTTATGATCTTTCTTCACCTCTTATATTCAGTCCATCCAACTTCTTTCTGACTCCACTTGCACGGCCTATAGGCCTTCCTCATATCATACTGAACCAAGGCAACATACCTTTAATTTTTCCCCCTGCCTCAGGTGTCTCTAATTTACCCTCCACTCAGCTGCTGGAAGGACCTTTCAAAAATGTGATGCCCTTCATGTTATGTTATTTCCTGGTTCAAATCTCTTCTCTCGTTTTCCATTGCCTCTGGGATGGTCAGTCGCATTGTATGACAGACTTTCTTTCCATGCTATGCTGCCCACCTGCTCCTCTGGTCATATGATCCTTACAATAGAAGGGGGTACAGTTCATGCCAGATTGCTTCATCCCTCCACGACAGTACCCATGCTCTTCTATCAAGAAGACAAGAAATAGCAGAAAATCTCAACATTTAACTATCTATCTTGACATTTGTTGGTTGGGGTAAGAGGTGTGGAGCCTCTGGTAAACATTTAATCTCAACTTGGGAAATCCAGTTTCTGGCTTTCCTGGACTCAGGTCATTATGGCAACTTATACTCATCTCCACTTCATCTGCAAACTCATGAGGATCACTTTCATTAGTGCTCTCAAGCCAGACAATTAGAAAATGATTTTTGGAGAAGTTCACCGGAAATAATAGATCTTATGTATACTGCTCTTATCTCAAACTGACACAGGTTTTAGTATTTAGTGCTAGTAATTCTGAAATGCTCTATAGTAACAAATAGTAACAAATCACACCATCATGAAAATGTTCACATTTTTCATTCATTTAACAAGGTTGCACAGTGGTTAGGTTTCTCTATCATTACTTGGAGAAAAAAATTCAGCAAAATTTTCCTATGGAAAATAATAGCCAAAGGCAAAAAATTGTCAAATTATGAATAAAGGAAAGTTTCTTAAGTATGTGTAGAGAAGGTCTTCAATTTATGCTCTATATACTAAATAATGAGGGCCATCTTTGAAAGAAATATGATTTCTCTAAGTATATATTTATATATAATATTACCATCTAGGGGGTGCCTGGCTGGCTCAGTCAGTGGAGCATGGGACTCTTGACCTCAGGGTTGCAAGTTTGAGCCCATGTTGGGTGTAGAGATTACTTAAAAATAAAATCTTTAAAAAAAAATTACCATCTAATCCTTAAGAACTGCAAGCTCACAGATCTAGTCTCCTAAGATGGGAACATTTCAAATGTGTGTGTGTGTGTGTGTGTGTGTGTGTGTGTGTGTATGAAATCAGACTACCACTTTAACACTCTACCAGTACAGTTCACAGTTCATGGTGAGAAACCCACACTCTGGAAACAGACTGCCTAGGTTTGACTCCTTCGTGTGTTGTTTACTAACATATACCACGTGCCTGTTTCCCTTATCTGATTAATGGGGATGATAACAGTACCTACTTCATAGGGTTGATATAAGGATTAAATTAAACAACATATATGTAAAATTCTTAGAAAAATATGTGAATTGTTTAAGTTCTGTTTATGTGTCTGCCATTATTATTATTATTATTATTCTTTCTACCAAGCCAGTGAAAATTAAATTTATTTGTGGGGCTAGGGTGAGGGGATGTGTATTTTGATAGTGAAATTCTTTCTTGAAAACCAAACATTATGCAGAACTTGTTTATTTAAAACAGATAAAGGCAGTTTTCACTTTTTAAAAAATTAAAGCTTTTTTAAAAAGCCAATCTAATTAATTGAAAGGCTTGAAACAGATATAGCAAGGCTTTTTTGCCTCCAAGTAGAATTATTATAAATATTTAAAAACTGCTTACATTTACATGTAAATCAAGAAAAGAATAATATGTGCTCATACTGTAATGTCATGGTGCAGCATACTAGCCATTCACTTGTTACTGCCTAAGTAACTGGTGTGCTGTGAAGAAAGGTGTTATTGATACTGCCTGACATTTAATTGACTGCTGTGTATTTGTGCTTGCCAATAGTGACCTTTGCTTTTGCAATTTTACGTGTGTGGATACATATGGGGCTGCATTTGGGTATGCAGAGCCACACCCTATCCAAGTTTATGCTGGTATTCAAGTTTAAAGATAATGTGAAGTGGTGGCAGGCTTCATGAGGTCTAAAAAAACCCCAACAAAACAAATTAACAGAACAACAGTTATTTAAGTTGGTAGCTCTCCAATGTGATGACTTCAGTATAGAAGACATTTTAGTGATTTATTAAAATTTTGAGACAGGTAAACTATTTGTAAAATAAAATTTGAACCACGTGTTTATAGAACTCCTGAAACACATCAATACAACAGTAATTAATTAAAAAGATTTATTTACTTATTTTAGAGAATGCGACGGCGGGAAGGGGAAGAGGGAGAGAGAGAAAATCTCAAGCAGACTCCCTGCTGAGTGCTGAGCCTGACTTGAGGCTTGATCTCATAATCCTGAGATTATGACCTTAGCCAAAATCAAGAGTTGGATGCTCAACCAACTGAGGACCAAGGCGCACATCAATAGAACAGTTTAAAAATCACTGGACTAGAATTCTGATTCCACCTAGCATATAGAAATCTGGAAAGAATGCCACACCCTAAAAGGAAGAAAAAGCTGAATAAAACATAAAACATAACATTCCTTGAGCCCAGAGAGCTGAGTTCACAGGATAAATAGCCTGAAGTTTAAGGATCTTCCAAAGAAATCTGGAACCTGTGGACTGGCTCATCTGTAGCAGAACACAGAGCAAGAGACATCAGCCACTATAAGTAGCTAAGAATTCTGCTAAGTATTTAAGATATTGCTAAAGGACAATTATAGGTTAGAGTGAGAATACAGGATTCTTAGAAGCTACAATCACAAGGGTGTTCAAACGCACTTCCAGACTCTTCTCCTGGGACTTCCACCAAGTTCTGATGAGAAAGATGGGGTCAGGGTGGGAAACCAAAGAAAACCTCTGAACAGAAGAGAACAAGACAGAAGAAATGTTTGAAGGAACAATGGTCAAAATTTTTCCAAAAAACAATTAAAGACATTACCCACAAGTCCAAGAAACCCAGAGAACCCTGAGTAGGATAAACAACAACAAAATAATATATTCAAACTACTGAAAACTAAAAATAATGAGGAAATATGAAGGCAGTCAGAAAAAGAAAGAAAAAGAAAAGACATTATATAAGAAGGAACAAAGATAAGAATTGTGGCAAACTTTCTGCCATAAACTATGCAAGCCAGAAGACAATGAAGTGACATCTTTAAAGTGCTAAAAGAAAAATACTGGGCTGAGACCTTAGTTTTTGGAGTAAAGTCTAGACCCAGCAAACTAGTAATCTAGCTACAGTTCCCTTGTGGAGTTACTGTTCCCCAGTTCATGGTGTCAATATATTTGTTTTGGACATGGCTTAATAATTTACCCAAATCATTCAATGACATCATCATATCACCATCCACTCTATTGTTGTTTAGTTATAAGCAGAAATGTGTAGTATATGTAGGTCACAGGATCTTTTTACTCTCTTCAAATAGACCCAATAGTAGCACATATTTATATAGCCTTACTATGCTCTACTTTCTAAGAGCTTTATACCTGTTAAGACACTGTATTACTGTTTGCTTGCTAGCCCAAAGAAAACATGCAATAACATATGCTGTTGATTCTTTAAAACTTTCTTTCTACAACTCACTGTATATTTGACTTCCACATCTGAGTAAGAATGTTACTTTTGGTATGATGTGACATGAATATACTCAGGAATGCTGAAATGTCTTTTTCCCTAGACTATTCTATCTAAAATAGAACTCTCTCTTCCTCTGTGTCTCCTGGTACTGGGGTCACCTTCTATCTGCTTATTCTAGTTTTTTTTTTTTTTATAGCACTCATTACTACATGAAATATTATGTATTTTTTATTTATTTGCCAGTCCATTGTCAGTCTCCTGAACTAGAATGTACAACAGCAGGGACTGTCTCTTTTGGTCACTCACTGCTGTATCTCCAGCACTTAGACTAGTTCCTGGATCTAGAAGGAATTCATTATGCATTTGTTGGATAGATGCACAAATGAATGGGTGAAGTAATACATGAACAAGTACGAGAAATGACTTTCACTTAAGGCATCTGGCAAACTTGGGATGGGGAAGAGCAGAAGCAGAAAGCCTGCTAAGTAAAAAGTGCTTCACTGGCTTAATTGAGATCATCTAAGATGTTCAGCATAGTTCCTGAAACATTAGCAGACATTCAATACTATTGATTGTAACTACTGATTGTTGTTCTTATCTCATGGACTTGTCTTAACAAACCTGTGAAGATGCTACTATTTTCTGGTTTTGCACATTCAAAAAGGTTAAAGAACACACTCATGTTTACAGAGTTAGGAAATGGTGGAGCTGAATCCACCCAGGTGTGCCAGACACCTGAGCCCATGCCCAGAGGTTAAAAGAGAACACTGAAATGTTCAGTCTATCTCCTTGAAGCTTGTTTCATGCACTCATTATTAGTTCATCTTGCCTTCTGAGGGCTAAGTTATAATCTTCAGTTGAATATAATTGAATGAATTTTAATTATATGTTATAAAGTGATAGGCTCTTTCCTCCTAATCTGGGTTTTTATTCTTGCTTTCTAACTTGTTTAACCTGACAAGTGTTAGCCTTAAAGTCAACAAGGCAAAAACAAACAAACAAACAAAAAAGCTGTACTAAGGTTACAAAGAAATATCCAGCTTTACGAAGCCCACTAAAAACTGCAGGTCCACACCATAATAAATCAACCTGTTGATTTATAAAGCACAAACTGTATATATTGGCGCCCAATTCAGCTAAGATAAAAATGACAAGTCTTTCAATGATAAATTGTCCTCTCCATATCATCCAATGGAAATATTCATATTGTCCAATACCTACAAGCAATTAGAAGGATTGAGTTTAACTTTCAAATTAAAAGACCATTAAAATGGAGCACAGTTCCCCAATCTGTTTCTGAAAAATATTCAGAGAACCTTCTTGGTCTTAAGCTTGGAAGGAATATAATACATAGTTTCAGATTTCCTTTTATCACAGAACTATTCAGTCAGCTATTTGGAACTGCAGACCACAAGAAACTGAGATAAAATACAGTTGTAAAGTATGTAGGATCTTTTACAAGTTATTTATCAATTATACATTATTAATCAAGGACAGCTAAACTTTCGAGCAAATCTGTGAGTCCCCCCCCCCCCCCCCCCGCCAGACCCCAAACACCAGGCCTAGGAAAAGAGGTACTAAACATCTGACAGGATGCCTACATCCAAAATTTCTGCTTTCCTCACTACTACCCAAACTGGGGAAGGATGTGCATGTGAACAGGGATAGTTTAAGTGCAAATGCATTTCTCTCTCATCAAGTGTGTATTGTGTCCATTATCCTCTTAACCATAATGGGCGGGGGGTGTTGATTTCATTTTATTACTTACCTACAGTATGTGAGTATGAATTCTGTAAGACTGGAGGCAGAGATGTTGGTAAGTTCCATATAATTAAGCAGACATTAAATGTCTACCAGTAAGATCTGGCAATAGGATTTAAAATGTCAAATAACACCTGAAACTAATGTAACATTGTAAGTCAACTATACTCAAAAAAACCAAAAAACTAAACTAAACTAAAATAAAATGGGGGCGCCTAAATGGCTCAGTCGGTTAAATGCCTGACTCTTGATTTCAGCTCAGGTCATGATCTCAGGGTCTTGAGATCGAGCCCTGCCTCGGGCTCTGTGCTCAGCGTGGAGTCAGCTTATATTTCTCTCCCTCAGCTCCTGCCCCCACTCATGTTCTTGCTTGTGTTCTCCCCCCTCTTAAATGAATAAACAAACAAAACCTTTAAAAAAATAAAAATGTCAAAATAAGCAAAAAAAAATTTGCATCTGTATTTAGACCTGTATATTTTAGATTTCTGTTTTATATGAATGTATATATAGTTCAATATTTGGAAAGACTGAATTAATACTCATATTGAAATGGGGTTTACAAAATTAAGGTATTTAAAAAAGCCTGTTTTTCAAATGTTTCTTCGCATTTACAAATAAATCATTGTTTACTTATTGACTTCTTATTAAAAATGAATTCTCAAACCAGTATTTAAAGGTTTTTAACACATCCATTAATTACCTGTAGAGATCACAGGAAGAGAGAGAGAAACATTTTTATTCATTTTCTTTATGCTGTGTTTACATAATGTCTCTAATTTCTCACAGAATTCAGAGTTCTAAACAGATCTTGAAATCCAAACTTCAGCTTTAAAAAAAAAAAAAGATTTTATTTATTTATTTGAGAGAGAGTGAGAGTAAGAGAGCACAAATAGGGGGAGCAGCAGAGGGAGAGGCAGAAGCAGGCTCCCCGCTGAGCAGAGTCTGATGTGATGTGGGGCTCCATCCCAAGACCCTGGGATCACGATCTGAGCGGAAGGCAGATGCTTAACCAACTGACCCACCCAGGCACCCGCAAACTTCAGCCTTTTTTTTTTATAGGTAGCCTCATTTTGTCCTTCATCTTTCTTAAAAATTGTCATTCCATCCATTACTGTTGTAGTTCTGCACCTAATTTTGTTGACTAGATAAAAAGGAAGCATTTATAGTGGTTTCTGCTCCAAATTCTCTGGCCTGTTTCTGGTTCTTGGCTTTTATTGCTTATAGGTGTGAAGATCAAAAGATGCTCTTTGCTGAAGTGTTTACTGCCTGTAACATACCCTCTCACAACAAAGGAGTTCATTATTTACATCTAACATGAAAGAAAAAGTTCTAAAGTAAAAAGCCTGTGTGGACAGATGCAAGTGATAGAATTTTCTTGCCCCACACTCATGGAAATTCACATCATTAACACCCAGTCAATCTAAATGTCTTCAAGAGCAAAAAAACATATCTTAGGGAGGGGGTGCAAGTCTGGCTTTCTTATGCAGTTCCCTGGCTTCACTGGTACCTTCAATCTTCTCCAAAAGGGTGGTGACATGGGCTTATTTCACAAGCAGAGAAAGATCTCGCGACAGCCTGTGGAAACATGAACCGTTATTTACACTGGAAAGAATGACTGGGAGCAGCTGTGCCCAGCAGTAGACAGGACTAGAGGCAGAAAATGGGACTGTGTCGCCAATCTGTTATTATTGTAATAACTAATGGAAAGGAATAAAATGGATTACTAGTGCTAAATCAAACTGGGAGGTTTCCGATGCTGCTGCAGGACACTGGCTTCTCACAATTTATGATGTCATCAGATTTCTTGATGAATTTACAGTCTGGTAATCCTGCCATGGCATTAGTTTCCCACATGCAAATCCCTGGAATCTAAGTAAGTTCAGCAAATGAAGAGGACTAGAGTACTCCATTGGGTCAAGTTTATTTCAACCTAAGGGAAAGCAAAGACTGGATTTCTTCCTATTCCTTATCAAATTAATAAACCCATGAAAATATTTGTTTGAATGACATCTTTTCCCATACTTTGCATATTTGTCTGTATCTTTTTGTCTCTGCAATATTATCCTTTTCCTGCCAGAACCAGGTCCCTCTCATTAATAATATTTGTACTGATTCACTTACTGTTTAGCCAGATTATATTACTGATATTTAACCACTTTACCCATTTGTTGAATATACTTCCTGTCAGTGTGCTAATTATATGCCTAACCCACATTTTTCATCTAGGCTATATATACTTAGGCCAGGAACTAGGTCTATATGATTCTACTTGAACAAGACCCACCAGAAGGTTGTATAGGTGGCTTTTTAGGATGACCTAAATCCAGAGGGCCCAATGTGATTGATCATTCATTCATTCATTCATTCATTTATGCTAGGAAGCTACTCTGCTCCGTTTTGTGGGAATGATATTGCAGGGAGAGGGCTGCTCTCAGCAGCTGGAGAGTCAGTGCGTACCTGAGACTCTACTCCAGACTTTCCCATGACTCCACAGAGTAAGGCCCTGATGAAGGACCTGGCTCAAAGCTATAGCCCACCTAGAACACAATTCCCACACTCTTGTAGTAACTTAGATCAGGAGTGGCTACAGGACAGATACTGATGGGGGAAGTAGCAATTTTAGAAGTGACGTTCAGATAAATCAAGCGATGCCCACATATATTCATCTGCATTTCCTGTGAGACCTGGTTCCTGAATCCAAGACTTATACTTTTAGCTGGATTCTACAGACATCTCATATTCAATATATAGAAAAGAGGACTTCTCATCTCTCCTTCCAAATCAGCTTTCTTTTCTTGTGTGGTGATCTCAGCTACTAGTTCCAGTACCCCACACTCTCTTAGACCAAAAACCTGCCAATTCCTGCTGTTAAGGATCTTGTGAATACACCCCCTCTTCTTTGGTCACATGGCTAGGACCACTGCTAAGCATTTATTACTTCACATGGATGACTGCAACAGTTTCCTAACTCATCTTTCTTCTCTAATCTTTTCCCTCTTCAATTGCATCCTTACTGACATTTATCTATAATTTGTTCATGGTCCTTTGCTGCTTAAAATCTGTCAGTGGCTGGGTACAGCAGAGAGGTTAGGTTCTTTACAGCACAGAGGATAATGTTTAAGTTCTTTAAAGTGGTAAAAAGTCCTTCAAGATTCACTCACCCCAGCTTCTGACTTTACTTCTATCACTCTCTCTTACAAACTCTACTTCTTTTACCATTCTGATCCATATCCCACATATAGAATGTCTTGTTTTCTGAATGAACTGTGTTCCTTGTTCTTTTCTAAAATCTTGTAACCTTGTATGTGCAATGTCTAGAATTCCCTTCCCTGCTTGTCCATTAGTAAACTCCTACAAGGAAACCAGGAACACACTAGGTTTCAGTTAGGCAAGGAGGTGGAGAAGGTATTCTGCCATTAGGAGATTTGGGAGTGAAGGGAAATACACAGAGAAAGGGGAAGGGAAGCATAAAGCATATAGGTATGAAACTTCAGGAATAACTAGGGAACCATGTTCACTTCCTTTATGGACTTTATCTCAGTTTATTATATAAGCAAGAGGAATTCAGTCTCATACACCTCACACACTACAAGGCTTAAAGGGCAGTGAGGGTAGAGTAGGTATTCCCTACTCAGAGAGAGAGAGACTGCAGCCTCTGGAGTGAGACCACCATGGTCTGAAACTGGGCTCTACTACTTATTGGAGGACCTTGGGCAAGTTACTTATTATTTCTATGTTTCTGCTTCCTTAGCTGCTAAGTGGTAATCTACTTCAGAAGGTTGTTGTGAGAAAGAATGAGTTAATACGTACAAAGTATGAGGTTGAGCAATATGAAACTGCCATTTTTATAGGTCAAAATGTTCAAATATCAGCAAATTCTTATGGTCCAACCAAACATTTAAAACAATGCGTAACAAATAGCAGACACTCAAAAAGTGTTATTTCTCCCTAATGCCTCTAGGGCAACAGCCTCTGTTTGTTGAGGTTTATATCACACTGATGTCCCGAGTGAAGAAACAATTTCTCTAAGGACTTATTTACCTATAAATTGTGATTTTTAAATTTATCTATTGTAAGAGATATTGGGAGAGATATCCGTGTAAATACCAATTTCTCTGTTAAAATACAAACAAATCCAGACAAGTATCTGGGAGAAATTCAGAGCTACAACTTTATTATTTATCTGTCTCAACTCTAAAGGTCTGGAAAATCAATCATGACCTTGAGAAAACATGTGTTGTTTCCACAGAAAACGCAATGCTCGAAGGAGCACATGCATCTGAGTGAGCAATACAGATAAATGCAACAGCCTGCACAGATAAAAACTTATTCCAACCTTTCATTACTGATAAAAAATTATAAAACTCCCACATATATGCAGAACACAAGAAAGAAGGTCATGAACCACTTAGCCTCGAAAGAAAAATACCTGACTAACGTATTTGTTGTTTCACAATTTAATAAGTTCATATCTTTCACCTCACAGTGGGGACTAGTTTGACATGTCTATTAGTAGGATTTAAATTTCCTCACAAAACATATTCTCCTGGACCAGAGTAATCTTCCAAGGTAATTTCTAGAAAATACATTCATTTACAAATTTATTCTGTAAATGTATAATTTATCATAATTTATTTATAGATACAGATTTTTGTAAAAATATTAGGTACTCCAATAATACAATAAAGAGGGTCATGTTTCTTTTTCGTTTGAAGAACAATGTTCATACACAAAGTCTTAAGCCAGGGAAGTTATTGTACCTGTGCACTATGGAACTGGTATCCGAGTGACATAATGTTAACTCAGGGAAGCATTTTCCAATCATTGCTAGAAATGCAGTGGATGAATGGTGTATGAAGATACGATCCCCCTGGGCAGCCTGGCAGTACCTGGGCCACTGTTCTTAGGGAGTCTGCTTCAGTTGTTCTCTAAAAGCATCCTCTGTTTACCCTAATGTCCTAAACAAACATCACCATTTTCTCTGTGAGTCATATCATGGGTTGGGGAGCACTAGCTTAGGGAACACTTCCTTTTGGCTCCTGACACACACACAGATCACTGCAAGAACCTGATTCAGTGAGCTGCATGGACATGATATGGTACAAAGAGCAGAGGTGGGAATTTGGGTGGGGCTCAGGTCTCCTCACTAAGCTGGCCCAGAATCTTCAGCAGATCACTTATACCAGTCAGGCCCTTGATTGCCTCACCTGTAACAGAAGTGGATTGGCCTTGTTCTTCTTGAAGTGCTGATCCAAATAGAGACCCCTATGTCTGGGAGCACTATATACCTCATACAGAACTAGGTAATGTAAGGGAAACTTAGAGACAGACACAGACATTGTCCCTATTCTCAAGGAATTTGTAATCTAGCTAGAGATAGGATTATTAATGAAGATAAACAATAATGAGTAAATATAAAATCTAACTGAGTTGTAATGAGTTAGAGGACTGAGAATTATCATTGTGTATAACTCTTCGATGGCACCTCCCACTGGGCATGTAAATCTACAATGTAAATTTGCATCACAGAACCAGTCTATGACCTCTGCTTTTATTTAATCATGCAACAGAATAATCACTATGTTCAAATATTCAAACATGAGTTCAAAGATTATAAAATCACGTATAATGAAGAGATGAGCTTCACCTTGGTTTTACCTAGCAGCTGTGCTCTGACCTATATAACATTTTCGTTATGACACATTTCATTTAAGTCCTTAACACACTGATGCATATTCAGAGAACACTGACCAAGAAAAGGAGGAGTGCTAAGTGTATTCTTTGAAAAAAAAAATTCAAATATCCTACTCACTCAGCATTCTTTGTTACCTTTCCAATGCTTTCTTACATTTGCTCCCACCTCACTTCTTTCTGGACCCACTGGGACCCCAAACTCTTTTTTTCCTTGGCTAGATCCTTATGCACCAACCCACTCCTACTTTCACTTCTTTTCCTACCTAGCAGCATAGGGTCATCACTCCACAGATCATTACTTCAACCTCTCTCAGTTATCTTTATCCCCTCTGTCCCCAGGAAGCACTTCGCCGCACACACTTAAAACAGAATCAATCAACCTTAGAAAAAAATCACACATGCTTGAAAGCTGGGGCAACTGTACATTCATGATTGCCAGGATTAAATGGCCTGGCCTGGCAACACTGCAAGGCAATTCTGTTTCCCTTGAAGTAAGGGTATTTCAAACCTTGCCTGATTCACTGTTACCCTAACTTTCCTATCCTCTTTAGGCAGGCTAAACTCTCTTTGACGGTGGCAGGAGGCAGGGAGATGAACTGAAGCTGTAGCAGCAGCCACAGCTGCTCATACAGCCCAGGCCAAGCCCTGACAGTCATCGGGAGTGTGATCTCAAAATAGCAATGCCTTTGGGTAAGGCAGGAACTGTGTGAATACTTGCTTTTACACTGATCGTGACCACACCAGTGAGTATGTGGTTGTGACCATCAACACCAGGCAGGAGCCATTTCTAGAGATGTCTTTAAATTTGCAGCCTCAGTAAATGTCCTTTATCTATAACCTAAATCTTTCCCCATATGCTCTTAGGGAATACTTAGCTTTCTAGCTTATGGCAAGTTATTTAAACTCTCTGTTATCTGGGAACAATATTTACCTCATGTGGGCATTAAATTTGTTAGTATAACAGGGCCAGGTCCATTGTGCTATGTAAGTGTTTACTATTACTGTTACTGCTGTTGTTCTATGTATGGAAGTCACCCAAATATTCTCACAGTCATAAAAATGTTAAAACTGTATTATCTCTTTCTTCCTCTTGTTTCTCCAAATATATTGTTGGAGAGAAGGTCTTGAGCCATGTCTGTGTAACCCTGATTAAGGACTGAATACATTGTTTCTCTAACAACAAAACATAATATGCAAAATATTTCCAAACCTACATGACCTCATACAGAACCTGCTATGTTTCCCATAGTTATTGTGTAACCAAGAGAACAATAAATACCCTTCCTAATCAGCACTATCTATCATTTTCTACTTTTTTGTAATGTCTGACCTCATCTCCCCACCCCACCACCTGTCAGTCCTGCTTTCTGCTCTAGCACTTCTGCATCTTTAACCCCACTCACTGCCTCCCCATACAGTATCTCACCCAGCCTGAATCACTCTCACTTCCCTCCACTCCCTACATATTCTCTTACCTTCAGCCTTTCCAAAAGCTTGTCCTTCTACCTAGAATACTTTCCTTCTCTCATTTATCTTGCTTCCTTGGGAGACTCTCAGTACTCTTCTAGACTTTGATTATATGATGTCTCCTCCAGAAAACTTCCCTTGACACCCTCAATCCCCAATCACCAAAGCTGACTAGGTGCCTCTCTATAGCCCTTACCATTCTGTTATTAATTACAACAGAAGTTCCCCAAATGCGGGAATAACAGCTTATTTTGTCCTCAATGCTTCCCTAGTTTCTAGCTTAGCTGTGTCTAACATAAACAAAGTTTGTATCCTACAAACAGACAAATGAATTAGGACATATGAAAATAGTTTGACAGATCTAGAGATGCTTGACACCTAAATAGGGGACAAGACAAGACCACTGTCACTGTTTTCAAACATCTTCATAATACCATGGAAGGAGAATATTTATTCTATGTAGCTTTAAAAAGAGGCACCAGGACCAACGGTGTAGGCTCTGGGGAATCACATTTCAAAACAATGTGATGAAGAACTTTCCAAGATGCATAGCATGAGATACCTTGGTTAGTATTCAGCTGCATATAATTGGAGGGGTTCATACAGGGCCTGGCAAAAATGAATTGAGTGATGCCCAGGCTCCTTGCAAAGTTAAGATTCTGTGACTAATACACCTGGGTATTGCATATGTAGGATAAGAGTTGCCCCAGATATATAAAAGAGAAGATCAAAAGTCATATATTAATGCTACCATGGGCCTACCACACCATGAAGAATTGGGGCAAAAGAATAGTCAGAGGTTTTAAATAAAGTAATCCAACCCCAAACCCAGCATTCCAACACAGGGGACAAGACCAGCGAGAGGGAAATCCAGGTCCCCTGGGGCATTTTCCACACTACCTCCTTCATCCTGAAGGAGGCAATTTAAGTTTACAACTTTCAAGCAACTTCCCATTAAAGTGGTTTCAACTTTAGATTTATTGCATTTTCCAAGGTTACCTCATTCGGGCTGCGCAGAATCCAGAGGGACTCAAGGGGCCACACTGTAAACTGTTACAATAAATATTAACGAATATCGTGCCTGATAAAACCTGCAATCTGCACACATGCACACATGCACCCTCACAAAAGGGGACTTTTCACCTTATATGGTTACTTAAAAAAAACCAACTCTTTTTACATTCATTCCACTTTGTTGGTCTGCCAAACACGCAGAGTACATCTACTTTAAAAACACCAATTAAAAATATTAACAACACAAAAATATATAAACTGTGGTTCAGAGCCAAGGGCACATAAATTGACATGGACTCAGACAGTAACCAAACATAAAATGAGAAACAGAAACTACTACATCATCCAAAAGGAAGCATGAACAATAGCCCTTAAATGTGAAAGTGATCCTCCCCTCCCCCATCCTAGTTTCCCAACTCCCCCACCCCAGAGAGTAAGCTAATGATTAGGAGGCAGGCAAAATGACTGAAAGAGAGAGAAATAGAGGAAGAGGCCCAAGAATAATTTGGGCAAGACCTGCAGGAGTTAGGGAGGAGTGGGAGGCAATCTCATTTCACACTGTAACTCGGGACAGCCACAGGGCTTTTATATTACTCACTAGAAATGCTGCATCTACAAGTGTCCAAATATTTCAAATACCTGGGCTGCATAACTGAGGAGCAGCTGTGGAAAGAGGGCTGGGCTGGGAGTTAAAATCTTTGGATTGACATTAGTATTATTATTATCCAGGTCCTGCCACTTAACTTTTCTGAGCCTTCGCTTCCTCATCGGTAAAATGGGGATCCTAAAACCTATCTCATAGCATTCATGAGAGGAATAACTAAAACCAGGTGTGCAAAGGCGATTAATCTAGCTAGAAAAACACACGGAAAATCTCAATGATTTTGTTTGGAGAGAAAAGAACTGCTTGCCTCTGGTACCCAGCAGGTTGAGTTACCACGATTTTTCCGATGTTGAATTTAACACAAGTAATGGTGGAGCCCATCACTGTAATAGTGGCATGACACTGTGCACACTGTAGACAATTAATGTATGAAGAAAGGAGGGAGGCAGGAAAAAGTGAAAGATGAAAGAACTAGGCATAATCCCAACATTATTTCTGTAAGAGGCACAGACATGCATGCTCAGTGCCATTCCTCTGCACCTCCTAAGGGTGGTCTGAATCTTATTCCTACCACAGTAAATGAGCTTGGGGTCTCAGCCAGGGAACCATGCTCATAATCTTACTGTTGGGAAATTCTAAAAAAAATTGTATTAGTACAATCCTTTCCTTTCATTGTTCTCTACACAATTATTCCCATACCTTCTGGAAGCTGACTTGATAATTCACTGGAGACTCACTATTGCTCTATCTTTGGAGTCTATTAAACATAAAGTGTCTTTATTACAACTAATTTTGTTTCTAACTTCTCTAAACCCTCTTCATGGGCTGTAGCCTTTTGGTCTGTGGATTACTAAATCAACTTGTCAGTCTGCACAAGAAAATTTACACCTGGAAAACCAAGATTCAGTAAGTCCAGAGATTTGATGCAACCCATAGAATGAATTAGAAGCAGACAAAAATTAAGTAAACCAATTCTTCTTGATCTTTTTTAT
The DNA here is from genome assembly GCF_002201575.2 of Neomonachus schauinslandi. Lineage (NCBI taxonomy): Eukaryota > Metazoa > Chordata > Mammalia > Carnivora > Phocidae > Neomonachus > Neomonachus schauinslandi. The sequence continues at coordinate 46,271,607 of NC_058403.1, read as the reverse complement.
ATTTATACAAAACCTAGAATATTTGAAGTTTGGGGAAAACTCTCCTGTGGTACATAAAGCATGGCACAATTTTTCTAGGTTCACAAACATCTCCTTTTTCTGTAAGTTCTGTGAAAGGTAGGATCAAGTCCTATGTAAGCACTTTTTCTGCTGGGCCTCAATAACACATGACTTCTTCATGGTCAATGTAACAAGCCCTAGTTCTTATCTTTATGGCTCTGCCCAAGCGGGGGCAAGTAAAACAGACACTGGGTAGCTGATTACTTTTCCTTTCTCTTACTATCCTTAAATTCAAATTAAACCTTCTTCATTCTAGTTAAAAAAAAAAAAAGAGAGAGCCAAACTCATAGAGTATAAGGGTAAACCAGATCAATGAGGCAGATGGCTCGGTTTTGTAAAAGAAGAAGGACAGTGATAGGTAGACTGACTATAGCAGCTTAACTTCCAGTGTGAGGGTGGAACCACTCTGCAGAGGTTCACAGGAGGCCCAGAGGGGGAAAATTCCAATTATATAACCGTATTGAAGAAATGATTAAAAGCACTGCTTTGTTCCTTTAAAGACTTCTGATACTACCGCACACAGAAACATAATGAGGATCTTGTACATGTATGTAAATAAATAATACATAAATTTTGTGTTAACATTAAAAAAAAATCATAACCATTTGTGAAAAACCAGAACATTCTGACTCCAAGTCTTGATTGGGTTGGCCTAGATACTTTCTGTTAGTGCTTAGAATGTGTGGAAATCAGAATTTTTAAGAATAGGCTGCTGTGCATACACTACATGTGGTTCGTTCACTACTTTTACAGCTTTCCATACTTTCTCACTGGCTTGGCCTTTTGCTTGTACCAACATCACACTGCCAAATCAGAATGCCCTGATGAATATTTTTTCAAATCACTCTGCTGCTTTATGCAGCACCTTTTGTTGTATAGCACGTGAAAAATAAACTTACAAATATAAACACAAGTTCTTTTATTCTTACAGAGGGGAGTATGTTAAGGGAGAGGGAGTGGAAAATGGCATGGAGATTTCCAGCCTGGATAGCTGGGAAAAAGATAGCATTATTAAATCCAGCTAGAAGCCTGGGCAGGAACATGAAAACTAAGAAATTCTTCTTAGTTTCCTCACTAGGAAACCACTGGTGAGGGCAGAATCTGGACTACAGGTAGGGGATGGGAAGTTAAGAGACTAACAGCATGAGTTCAGGCAATGTGAAGTAGAGAGAGAAATGGGCAGTTAGAGGGGAGAGTCATGAAAGCAAAGATTTGATTAGAAAATGGGATCTTTGCACATGTTATAAAGTTATAGAAAAAGAATCAGTAGAGAGAAAGAAACTGCAGGTACAGAAGGGGAAGGAGGTATTTGATGAGGCAAGATTCGAGAGAAGATGCCTATGATCCAAAGCTCAGATGAGGGGACAGACTTGGAAGCCAAGAGGAACATCTTTTAAGGCAGGAAGAGAAGAAAATGTATGAAGAAGGGGAGAGGTTGGGAGAGGGGTAGAGGGAGAGGAGGAACAAAGGATAATAATTTGTGAAGGGCAAGAGTGGCTGGAGGAATGGGAATAGTGGATAAGGTTTGGAATCATGGTTTACGAAGCAGAGCCAACAAAGAATGAATGAAACTACTATTGATAGTAAGGGCCCATTTGAAATTGGAAGCTTAAATATAAGTTCTTTAGGTTGGCCAATCAGTTGGTCATTGAACATTGACTGAGCAACTCCAAAGTTCCTGGCACCGTGCAGCCCTAGTCAAGGACTCCAGGGTCTAGTCAGGAAGTCAGGCAAGTAAACAAACCATACGGTAATGTAGCAAGCTCTATGTTAGAGGTGTACATAGGGTACAAAGGAGAAGAGAGAAGATGCATTTAGTCCAGGGGAGGTGGGGGGAGTTTCCTGGTGAGGGAGTTGCTTAAGGTATTAACAGCCCTATCTGTAAACTGAGAATGGAGAACAGGCCATTGGGAACTCCATGTCATTGCCCTCCAGGATACACTAATGAGGACGGTATATAATCATGCCCCATATGAAATCAAGTGATTCCACACATCGGCACTGAGAGATCTTGACCATCAATGCTTGGGGATGTATTTTTAATGATTACCAGTGAGTTAGGCAGGCCAAAACTAACAGAGCTCCAGGGGAATATGACAGAAACAAAACTTTCACAGACTTTCACAAGCAACACAACTAACTGTGGCTGTGTATCTTGTTAGAGTCCTCAAGCATTTCTGGGAACTATTCTGGAGAACTGGTTTCTTGATTCAAATTGGGCCACTAAATTCCGGTTTAATAATTACTTGTATTCTATTATCCCCCAGCACCAAGCACAAAACAAATATTTTCTTAAATGCCTTTGCTAAAATAATTATCTGGGCTTTGTTTTCCATCTTAAAAATGCTGTAGGTATCTTATCTTTCCATGAGAAACAAATACTCCAAAAGCCTCACTGTTTATACTCCTTGTCATTTACAACTCTGAAATCAAAGTCTGCACTCAGCCTTGCTAATCGGCTCTGTTCTGTCCTCTGTGTGAACATACCACTTCATTACTGTAGAGAGTATCTGAGTTCTAACTTAAGATTTCTTAATAGAAAAAGCAGCTTTCCATCACTAGAATGTACACTCACAGAATTGGAAGGGACCTTGAAACTACTTGTGTAATAACTTAAGTGATGAAGGACAAATTACCCAGCACTTGATCTAACTTTCTGTTTTAAGTGAGAGAAGACACCCTTTCATTTACTATTTGTATAACAGAACCTTTGTAAGAATCAAATAAAATAGTGGAATGGCAGGATTTTTCTATTCAAAGTGATTTTGCTTTTGCTTTTGCTACTAACTACAGCTAACATTTACTGAGGGGTTATTATGTGCCAGGCACTGTGCTAAGCACTTTATAAGGATTATTTCATTTTGTCATTATTTCATTTATTTACAATAATCCCAATACATTGGTGCCATTATTATTCTTATTTTACAATGAGGAAATTGAGGCTTAGAGAAGCTGACAGCCAAGTAGAGTGTGAGTTCCTGTACTGATTTTGCCATTAACTGATGTGTGACTATCATCAGTAGGTTATTTAATCTCACATAATCACACATCTATGTGTAAACTGGGAACAATTACAATATCTACCTCACAGGGTAGATGGGAGGATTACGTGAGATACTGGCTCAAAGTACATCTGCCATGAAATCTGTTTTTCCTTCTTAGGGGTACTATAAGGTACTAGAAAGAACCTGGGCTGTGGAATCAGATGATTTGGGCAAAAAGCCCAGTTCTGCTACTTGTTAGTTATGTGACATTGGGCTGTATGTCACCTCTCAATTTCTTCCCCCATAAAATACGAAGAAAAAAGGTATTTATGCCTCCCAGAGATAATGAAGGAATAAGTGAGCTGATTCCTCATAAAGAGCTTACTTAGCCTAGGCTGCTACAAACTAAGATGCCATCTCCTATTGTTCTTTGAGGGTCACATGGTAATTTTCTTAAGAGTACAACAAAAATATGGAATGTGACTTCTAGGAAGACTGCAGGGGAGGTTTAAGAGGCCTACTATGTGGGAAAGTAGTCCCTGGTTAACCACAGAGCAGGTCAGTGTGGGAGGTGTGCCTTGTTGCCTTTTTGATTCCAGCACGGGCAGATTATTTTGGCGTCAAGGAGAAGACAAGTTCCCACAAAAGGGTATAGCTGAACAAGGTAGCCAATTGTTCATGTGGATGCTTGAGGCAGTTCTCGATCAATATCAACTGAACTCCTAGGAAGGCTACCACTGTAGTTTCATATCTATGAAAAACTCCTTCCTGTAGAAATGATGAGTAAGAAGTGTTTCAAAGATATTTATAGCATCTTCCTATGAGCAGGACAATGGGGAAGGCCCTTACAAAGATACCAATAAAGTCCTCTTAGAAGAAACAGATTGGATTTATTCTTTTGAATGTAGAGATTTAGGACCCCAGTCAAAGGTAAAATGGTCCACTGTGTCATGAAATAGAGACAGATCAACTACTACCTTTCTGGGACACAATTTTTATACAACTTCAATACAGACAGAAAGAGGTAAAAGCATCTATACCTCAAGTGGCTCTCTCAAAACCTCCACACCAACACTACTTCACACCTTAGAACCTCATTGATAACCTGATTTTTCAGTGCATGATAGATCTAGAAGCAAAAACCAGAAATAGGGTAGGATGTAGAAGCAGGTAAGAGGAGTAAATAAATGTTTGGTTATAATTTGACATAGAGGAGGTAGAAAAGAAAATACAAAAAGATATTATTTAACACCTCAAATGTGTTCATATACACAACACTTGAACTTTAAGCAGGAAGTACGGATTACCTTTAAAAATATTCATCAAAAGTTACTAGAAAAGAAGTTCTGACATAGGAAATAGAGCAATTGTTGGGAAATTTACCTGCATCCCTATTTTGGGGATACACTTTTATAGCATTTTCTTTGTCACTATGCAGCAGAAAAACAATTCAAAATGTAAAAATTAACATTCTCAACCACCTCAACTTCTTCAAATTAAATACATGAGAAACTTTCTTATGTTTCCTCTTAGGAATATTAATGAGAAATTTAGTAAAAGACCTAAGTGTTTCTTTCTTCTTCACTCAAAATTGGTAAATAGAAAAAAAAAAAGTAAGCACAGACATTATAAGGGAATCTGGGGTGGGAAGAGGAAATTTGTACTTCCTCTATAGTTCTATGTGTGTGTATGTGTTTAAAAGCTGTGTATCTATTTCTTTAAGAAGTGTTACACAGTCTTTTCTAGCACTGGAAGCTTAATAAACTGAGCATATAAATGACCCATTTCTAGTGGCTTCTGTTCCTGAATGACCAAGCCAACCAGGATCCACACAGATCCTGAATCGTACCTCCATCCCACCGCCCCCCCAGATCCTGAATTCTTTAAACAGGTTCTAAGAGTTGGAAATTTCTGGGCTTGGGGGTAAAATCAGCCAGAAAATTCTTTTGTTTCCTGGACTGAACAAAATGACTGCTGAAGAACAGTTGATGAAAATATTCAAATTCCTCAGTGTAATACCATAATTTGTTCATTATAAAAATAATTTAGACATCTAGCTAAAGCTAAAAATAATTCCACTGAAATTGTCCTAGTTTGATTTAGGACACAAATTCTATAATCAGAGACAACATCAGATCTCAAACAGGAACTGCTTCTTATTCCCCTTATTTTTTTTTTTTTTAAAGATTTTATTCATTTATTCGACAGAGACACAGCGAGAGAGGGGACACAAGCAGGGGGAGTGGGAGAGGGAGAAGCAGGCTTCCCACTGAGCAAGGAGCCCGATGTGGGACTCGATCCCAGGACCCCGGGACCATGACCTGAGCTGAAGGCAGACGCTTAACGACTGAGCCACCCAGGTGCCCTCCTTATTCCCCTTATTAAATCAATGAAGAAATCACATCTACAGGAGACTGTGGTCTATGTAATACCCCAGCTCTCACAGCCTCTGGTGGTGTTTGTGCCACATCTATCTCTTCTATTTAATTTCTGTTTAACAGCTTCAGAGCTGAACCTATGTCCTATGCACAATTTACATATCCCCCTGGAATAAATAATGACTTTGTAAACAAATTTCATACAAAGGGGTGGGGAATTACTCTTTCTGATCAACTTATTCATAGGATCTCTCATAAATGTTTCATAACAACATCTAAGGCAGTGGTCAGCAAAATATGGCTATTTTGATTAATAAAGTTTTATTGGAACACAGTCATGGCCACTCATTTGTGCATTGCTCTATGGCTGTTTTCTGGCAAGATAGACTGAGTAGTAGTGACAGAAACTGAAGGGCGCACAAAGCTTAAAAAATGTACTGTCTGGCCCTTTCCAGAAAAAGTTTGCTGGCTTCTGACCTGAGGACACCTCTTGGACCAAATAGTCACTGAATATCATTTTATCCAACATTATATCCAGTATGTCCATTACATGTCTAATATCCAACAGCTTTGTAAACATATGAACTCTGCTAGGTTAAGTCCATGTGAATTTTGCCATGGAGATTAGGCTAAAACAAAATCTGGCCATTTGATGATGAGACAAACTCAATGAATGATTGACTGATTCATTCATTCAATCAAAAGAATAATTACTATGTGCAAAGGACCAGAAATATAACAGTGAGCAAAGAGAGTATGTACTGCACTCATGGAATTAACAGTCCAGTGGAGGAGGCTGAAATTCTTTAGATAATACAGATGTATGTAAAATTGCTGCTGTAAGTGGTGTAAGAAAAAGGTCATGGTGCCACTAGAGTGTATAAATGGCATTATGGCTTAGTCAAAAAGGTCAGGGAAGACTTCTCAAGGAAGTGTCTCTAGAGCTGAAGGTTGAGGGCTGAGCAGGAAGAGTTAGCCAAATAAAGAGCAGAGGAAAGAGGTGCAGGCAAAGAGCACAACATGGGCAAAGGTCCAGGGATAGGAGTGATAATGGCAGGTATATGCTACTAAAAGCAGGCCAGCATATTTAGAGCAGAAAGAGGGAAGAAGGGAGGGGTTTGAGGTGAAATTGTGGGCCAGACCAAGAGTGGCCTTGAAAGTCCTATTAACAAGTTTTTAGTTATTCTAAGGGCAAAATTAAACCTAGTAATCCCTGGGTGACAGTCTTTTCCCTCAGGCCACTATTATCTTCATGATCAGTTTTTTCTTTCTTTCCTTTTAGAATCCTGAGCCAAACAAGGCTTTATTCTGAATATTCACTTAAGCCTTCATCATTCTATTCAATAAAAAAAAAAAAAAAGAAAAAGAAAAAGAAAGGAAAACAAGATAATAAAGAATTTACTTGTACATCTTAAACTAATATAATAATTCTATCTCAAAAAAAAAAAAACCCTGGGAAAAATAATAAAATAAAAAACAACAACAAAAAAGAATTTACTAAGTAGCTTTTTGCGAATGAATTCAATACATATAAAGAGAATTATGTGGGTTGCTTCCAGCCCTCTTTCTGTCTGGAGAGGTGGATATCAGGGATCATGTTGGATAGGGATATTCATACAGCCATGGGCTATTTCCTGCTGGGAACTGTAAATTTTTCAGCTTTAATTATACTATGTGATGAATAGCATTTTATAGCTGAAAGGCAAGGGAAGGTACCAGGGGAGACTAGTGAAAACAGGAGGTAATAAAGAGAAGTCAAAAAGTCCCAAGAACAAGACAGGTAAACCATGGCTCAGCCACTTAACTGTGTGACCTTGGGCAAGTTACTTAATTTTTTTGAGTTCTAGTTCTCCCATTTGTAAACATGAGAATAATCAGATGTCCATCAAAGAGTTGTCATGAGCATTCAGTAAGATGATGTTAAAGCTTCTAAAATTTAGTAAGAACTCTGATACTGTTTTCTTCCTTTCCAATAATATAGTCTATTTCTGATGTACATTATGAAACAGGGAAACCAGGGTAATCAGCAATAGAAGATATAGATAAGGAAGTAAAAGTAGAAAAAGTCTTATCTGCAATTATAGTAGGTGCCTCTTTGTTGGCTTATAGTGCTTTGTAAACTTCACTGACTTTCATTCTCTAACCTAATGACTCAATGACTAATACCTTAAAATGACCTTAACCCCAATCTTCCAAAGTAGGTAATAAAAATATGTAAGTCAAAGGTAGAGACATACCTTTGATTATGGAATAAAAAGTTATTCCAGATAATATTTAGTTTTAGTGACACATTCAAGAACATTTATAAATTAAAACAACAACAACAACAACAGAAGTCAGCATGACACCTCCCTCTCTTCCCAAGATGTGGGTGTATGGCGTACACCCAGCTGCTAAGTATGTCATTGGTAATCACTGTGATTGGTTTGGACAGTGAGATTAGCAATACCAAAGGAAGCAATTATTTCTACAGATGAAATCAGTCTCACTCTGATTCTCAGAACTCAGAAGAATTAAAAAGTAAAAATTATACTTTAGCTATAGAATGGCTTAAAGAACCACTACAAATGTATTGTGTAACTCTAATCATCTTTTAAATGTGTTATTATACCTTTTGATTAGGAAATACTAACTTAAGCACCATGTACTTCTTTGTACCTTTTAGTAAAACATATAGCTATGTTAGTGCTCCCAGAAAGAGCCCAAGGTTGCTATTGTTTATTTTTCCTTCTTTCAACGGATTAAAGGCACTGAGAATGAAGTGGCTTATTTAAGGTAGTATTAGAGGTAAAAATATAAAGTCATGGATTCCTGGCTTCCCCAAATGAAGAACCAAACTGTGCTATACAACTAAGCATTTAGAAAAAATTGAAGGATAAAAATCTAAAGGATATTTAAATAACTAAGCAAGAAGCCAGTAACCAATTATGGAAGGTCTTATTTAAAGTTATCTTATTAAAAACAAACAGAGTAGTACTAATACATCAAAATAGAGTTTGGGGAAACAGCTTAAGGTTTCTTCATAGGCCTAGCCTTAGCAGTTGTAGAACCAGGAGCTTACAATAGGAAAATTTTGTTTAGTTGTACCCTTAATGATAAATCACTCTGGTCATTTACTCAGTTTGGTGGAGGCAGGTGGCGGGGGGGGGGGGGGGGGTTCCTTGCTTCATATTTAGGAAATGTTCCTCCCAAGTCTTTGAAATTTACTCACCATAATTTATATTATCAGATGGCATTTACCTCATAACAGCATCCTGGGAAATAAAATGGCAAAAGAATTCGGGACACATCTTGAAAGAACTGGCCAAGTTAAGACCATACAGTTAAGAAAAATGAGCACTCATAGAGCAGATGTGTGCTTGTCAGGGAGGTTGTACAGAGAAGATGCCCCTCCCCAGTACCTGCTGGGAAGAGCCAGGCAAACCCATTTCCATGCTCTTCCAACTCTGAAGATGTTTTATGATTCTGAGACAGTTTTCTAGGCCAATTTGGTCCTTCTCTGCACATCCTAAGCCATGTAACAATTTAACTTTTTGTACATTGCTTGGTAGCCATGTTTTACAGACAAAATACTGTCTCTTGATAACAAAAGAATATTAACATGATTACATAGTCACTCTAGAGACTGGAAACAGAATGCTGTTGCCTTAAAAGGAAAAAATATTTCTTTTCTTACCACCACCAGTCTATACAGCTTTGCTTTTACTTTTGTCTGAAATATATTCCCCAAGTCCGATTCTCACCTTTTGAATTAAAGTCTACACAATGAAGTAATCTGTAAATGTAATAGCAGTCTCTTCCATGAAGAGAAAAACATTTGTGAAAATAAATGTCCTTAAACTGTTAAAGATGAATTCCTTGGATACATATTCCAATTTCAATTTCATTTCCAAATTCTCAACTTTCAGGGCTTGAAGAGATGGTACAATGGTCTACTCTTACAGTCTCTTATGATTTCTTTTTCTTTTTTAAAGATTTATTTCTTTCAGAGAGAGAGGCGGGGTGGCAGGGGGATGGGCAGAGGGAGAGGATGAGAGAGAGAATCTCGAGCAGATTCCTGGCTGAGTGTGGAGCCCAACTCAGGGCTTGATCTCATGACCCTGAGATCATGACCTGAGCCAAAATTGAGAGTTGGATGCTTAACTGACTGAGCCACCCCTCTTAGGATTTCTGTATTTATATTTTTTTACTTTCTTTTTTTCCCAGTGTTATTGAGAAATAATTGACATACATGACTATATAAGTTTAAGGCATACAGCATGATGGCTTGATTTACATATACTGTGAAAATTTTTACCTTTTAAAAAGTGTTCGAACATATTTTTCATATTTTTAATTTGGTAAAGGGGAAAGAATTTAGAGAGGAGATAGAATAGCAATTATGAACTGTGATTAAATCCTGCAGAGGCCAAAATCATGACTTTAAAACAACCAACAGATATTTTTCTGAGCCAAGGACAGTTCTCAGGGATTCCAGCCAGTAAAAGTCGAGGTAAGTGGTCAAAGTTCCTTGTTAGTTCTGGATCCCTTCTACATCCATTGGGCTCTAAAGTGAAAGTGAGGGGAGAAGGGAAGGAAGGACCTAGAAGATGATGATTAAATATTCAGTAATAGGAGAATGATTACATGAATAACAGCACCATCATACAATGAAGTACTATGCAGCTATTAGAAATTGTGGCATGGAAGAATAATGACGATGGATAATGTTCCCAAAACAGCATGCACATTATAAAAGACACACAGAAAAGAAGAAAACCTACAAGAAGCTATAGAAAAAGATGAAAAGTAGAAATCTCAGCATGGTTGGATCAAGGATAAACTTTTTTATTCTTTATGCTTGCTTCCCTATTTTCACTGCTTCACACATATGACATATTACTTAAATTTTTTTTATTTAAAAAAGGGAAATGTTGACAGGCAAGGGAGAAGAAAACAACAATAATAAAGCACTCATCGCAGAAGACAGGCAAGTGCTAGCACCTGTGCAACGAATGTGCCGTACTCCTCTGATGTAGAAAATGCCTGCACTTGGCAATTTGGTGCTTTATATCATAGAGCCAGCAAACTTCTATTTAAAAACTACAGCCAATGTGCTGGAAGCAGCAGTCTCTACTGAAGGTTAAAAAAAAAAAAATACTCTGGATGCAGGCCTCAGCATCTAGCCACCACGAAGGCAAACTATAATTGTTTCTCACCTGAAAGTAATTATTGGTAACTTGTACTAAAGAGAGTAGGGTGGATACATGAAGTCTCTTATGACACTAATTAAAAAAAAATGCACCCTTTAATTTTTAAGATCTACAGTCTGTAAGGCCAAATGCCTTCAGCCCACTCCTCAGCTGCAACTGCAACTAACAGGGAGTTCTGATCCAGACACGAAACCATGTGGATCAGGGAAATCATAGCACTGAAAGGCTCAATAACAAAAAACCAGGAGCCTCACATTTAGCTGCTATAACAAAGACCTTTGAACACTGTTTATCCATCCTTTCCAGGATGAGAATTCCTTTTCCAACAAAAAGTTTCCTAATTCCCCATTCACAGTACTTGTAGCTTTTCCTACTGACAGACTGAAAAAAGATATAACCAAGAAAGCCTACAACAAATTCAGAAAATATTTAAATGACTTGTATGCCATCAATCACAATAGTATCCATAGCTATTGTGGGAACACATTAATACAAATGCTTTTGGAATACAGATTGGAAGAACCCTTTGACAATTCTGAAAGCTCCCAGGGGTTCCAGGTTTACAGGTTAAGAACCATTACTGCAAAGCATATAATATATAATGAACCAAGACCATAATCTCAAGAACTTTATCTTTCTAAGGTTATCATTCGAAATACAACTATCACACACTTATAAAAGAAATACACAATTTCATGGTGAGGTGCTAAGCAGAAGAAATGAAAACAGCTACGAATGAGTCACACTGTGGGCACTGAAGTGTGTGTGGCACTTCTGAGCCTAGGGGTTTCTTCTGTTGGCTCTGTGACAGAGGTTTAGCATGGCATAGAAGGTAGGGACATAAGAACCCTGATATAGAGGGGAAGGGGTTCTTTTCTAAAAAGTGTGGGATAAAGTTGCCTTCTCTTTCCTTATAAAGCCTTCCTGCGTCAACAGGCTGCCCGCCCCCAACTCCAGAGAAAACCGGGGTGGCCCCTAAATGCCAAAAGAATAATTGTCTGGGCTTTGCATGCTGAAATTGACTTGGCAAGCTCTCCACCTTGCAAAGAACACAAAGAGCTTAGTTTAGTCTGTGTGTAAATGCTTCACAATCATTACCAAAACATCCAAAGCAACATGCTCAAGGGAGGGTAATGAAGCTTTGTTTCTCCCCCTCAGTTGTAAGCTTCTGACATCCATTTATTTACTTATAACTCCTAGCAGCAGCCAACCTCCTTGGTCAACACGCACTCTTGGCTGCCTTGGGCACTTTCTAACAAAGGGCTATATGGAACCACACATGGTGGGTAAAATCCCCAAGCTCAATCTATCCCAGTCCCATGGACTCTGGAGCATCTGAAGTCCAGATCTATTCAACAGAGCTGGAAAGGGGGCTCTGTACTAAATAAAGAGCACCTAAAAGCACTCTTTCATACAGATAATGGGCCGAGAGGCTTCAGAAAGGGCTTGGTTGACCCTTTTGTCAGAAGACATGAGGACAGCCCTGATGTCAGTTTGGAGAATCCTGAAAGCAGTTTGACCCAAACTTACAGGGTCTAGCAAAAGCCATACTACCCAGGGCAAGTATGGCTGCATGTGGTTTTCTTGATGCTTTCTGATGCTCCTTCATGCTTCTTGACTTAAGCAGACCTCCAGCCTCATTAACAACTTCTTTCCTACCACCTAGAATAAGTTGAGTAATGGAAAGCAGCAAAGGAACATGACCTTAATTCACACTGTGCCCTCATATCAGACCAAGTCCACACATTTTTCCTTTCTCCCTGTGCTATGTTCTCCTCTCCTATCACCGTGTCATGATGCAGGTCTTTGGTGAAAGAGCACTGACCTTTTCGATTTTGCTGATGTAGTCAAAACTGTACCATGAATGCTGAGGAGATGTGTCTCCCATCTTTAAACAGAGCATTATTGCAAATGAGAAAGAATTCAGGCAATAGAATGTAGGCTTACAAAGACTGGGTGGGCTCTGAAGCCAACTGGAATTCCTACTGTGTCACCAGTTCTGTGGTCTGAAGCGGACTGACTTAACCTCTTTAAACTCTCCCATAAAGCACAGATTAATAGTATATGCCTGGTAGTGCTTGCAAAAAAGGGAATAATGAGTATAAAGTGCCTTAGCACAGTGCCTGGCCAGCAAGATAGTAAGTTTTGTGTTGCTGCTATGTAATGCTGTGTTAAGAAACGATTTTAAAAGTCATGGTGGGTGGAAGAGGCATGCTAATGAGAACATGGGTAAGCATACCTTTTTGAATCAGTGCTCTTCATCATCTTGTGTGGAACAATTATGGCCAGTTAGGACCAAGAAGCCAGACACTTTATGTTAAGCCCCTCCAAACTGCCAGGATCGTAATTCCCTGTGGCCTCTCTGCTAAATAACAGGCACCAGTTCCTGGCCAAATCCAATTTCTTCAGCTTGCCACTCTCCATCTTGGCAAGGCACAAAATTACTCACTCTCTGAGAATACCAGTTTAGCACAGACTAAAAGAACTACCCCTGTTCGGCAAGGTAAGGCTGAGTAATATACTCTCCTCATGATGCTAAAATCCATTAGTTATTTCTTTTCTCATCACAAGAGGGAAGGCATGTCTAATGAACCAAGAGATAAAATTGTATCATTATATCTCCACCAGGTGAGTTTTACATTCCTGTCATATGCCAGGCACTGGGCATAGTACTTCACACACACGATCTTGAATCTTCCCAACAACGCTGCAAGACAGAGTCCTAAAGAAATGAAATAACTTGCATCGAACTGGACAGCATGTGGTAATGGAGGCAGTGCTTTAACTCAGCCTGGCTGGCCCCAAAGACTGCTCCTTCTCCTGCCATACACCATCCTATTTCCTACTTCTTTGCTTATATTGGGATTCTAAAACACAACCAGAAGCTCTAGAACACCAAAGATTTGATATGTAACTAGAGTAGATGGAATACTAAAAACAAAACAAAAGTCCTAAGTTATAAATTCAATCATGTCATTTTGTCAAAGGTTTTCCTTTATAAAGCTTATTCTGAAAGAGTGTCATGGCTGACATAGTCTGGAAATGCCTTCAAAACCCTTTCAAAGGCCACATACAAAAGCCAACCCCATTATTTTAAGGTCACAATTGGTTCTTTGACCAAAAACAGTTATTAGGTGACCCAAACTCTAACTTGATTCACTAGATTTGGTTTCAAAAACTTTTCCCCATTGTCAGAAGTCAAATTCAGTTTTTTAAAAATTTTTTTTTTTTTTTTTAAGATTTTATTTATTTGCGAGAGAGAGAATGAGAGACAGAGAGCATGAGAGGGAGGAGGGTCAGAGGGAGAAGCAGACTCCCTGCTGAGCAGGGAGCCTGATGCGGGACTCGATCCCGGGACTCCGGGATCATGACCTGAGCCGAAGGCAGTCGCCTAACCAACTGAGCCACCCAGGCGCCCCTTTCAAATTCAGTTTTAATGGACCAGAATTTGCCATGGCTGAGGGATATTCCAAAATAAAAAACTACAAAAGTGGAGTTCCAAAACTGTTCTGACCAGTGTCAATGCTATTAAAATGAGGTCACAGCAACTTTCTCCTCTTTGAAATAATTTTTGCTTGGCTCCTGGGATATAGCTTTTCGGCTTCTCTGTTTCTGCCTGACACACAATCCTTGATGTCTTCTTTCTTTCTCCACCTTGCACTCTTTTTTTTTTTCTTTCTAAAAAGGACCATTTCTTAAAATGTTTATGCATCCAATACTATGTGTCCCTGGTGCTTTCTTTTTAAATCTTTTATTATGAACATTTCCAACTATACAAAAAGTAGGAAGAAATATATAATAAAGCCCATGCACCCATCCCCCATCTTCAACAATCTATAATCAACAATTATACCTTGTCATATTTACTTTACCTTACCCCCTGCTTTTATTTTTCCTGGAGTACTTAAAAGTAAAGCCCAGGATATCATGTCATTTCACACTCAGATACTTCATTAGGTATCTGGAAAAATAAAAAAGACATTCTCTCATATAAACACAATGCCATCAACACATGTAATAAAATTTACAATAACTTCTTAACACCATCTCTTAACATCATCTAATACATAGTCCACATTCAAATTTCCTTGGTCTTCTTTTTTCATACCCCAGGGATAATCACATCAACTACTATTAAGGTAACCTTCTATTGCCTTGTTAATGACTTTCAAGGTTAGTCTCACTCATCCGTGTCTCTCTTCTGAAAAAAGGTTCCAAAATGTGAAAGCAGTGTGACCGAATAAATTAGTTTCTTCTTCCAAAAAAATTTTTTTACCTTATCATTATACATTGAAAATATTTCCCCATATTATTAAATACTCTTTGAAAACTTGAATTTTGCTGGCAGCCTAAATGGCCAGTACTGTATATCCCATGGATTTATTTAATTATTCTCTATTATTTGTTGGATATTTGGTTGTTTCATCTTCATTATTATGAACAGCCTTGTGGTAAACAGCCTTACATGTGTCCATGGTTCACCTTTCTATCCTCACCTTTCACCAAAGAACACCTCCTTATAAAGCTTATTCTGAAAGAGTGTCATGGCTCCTTGGCTTCAGCCATAAGGATGATTTGATATTCACCACATACTGTGTTTTTCATCTAACTTCAATCTGTACATATGACTTGGACACTCTTATCCTCCAAGGCCCAACTTCCCTCTGAGGTGCTTTCACTGAATCCCTTTGGCAGAGTAGTCATTTCCTCTCAAATGCTCCCAAAACACTTTGTCCACTGGACATGATTTATACTATTTATTGGTATTTTGTATTTAATCTTGAACCTATATTTTTACCACACTAAGCTGTGAGCTTCTCAAAATTTCAGTTTTTGTAATCTGTAAAACAATGAGAATAATACTAACTCCATGTGTCTGAATTTTTAAAAAGAGATAAAGAATAGAAAGTATGAATCATATCATTTGGCAGAGAACTGGAGTTTTACAAAAGTCAGTTTCCTTCTTTACCTCTAGAAAGAGAAATTATAAATGTGTCAGACTACACTTATATGCCTGGGAGGCAAGGAGTTAAACTTTCTCTCAATTACAGGAAGATAAACTGAGCACAGGGAAATGCTGGGAAAGGGGAAGTAAAATCACTACAAGGTTGAGTACAGCCCAGGGACTTTACCAGTTGGAACATTTTCTCTAGCACAATCTCTCTATTCTAGTCACAGGTCCTTATAAAAAAGAATAGAAAGGAGAAAGTCATGTTAAAATCTGTAGATGTGAACTCTTGATTTCTGAACCTCTTGTCCACCTCTGAGCTCTTTATTATGCTGGGTTGGTCTAGCCAAGAGAAGGCCTAAAGGCATTCTCAGGCCTATAGTCACCTAGTGGGTAAAGAAGAGGTTGAGAAAAATAAAATTTGTGGGAGACTCTGGGTACTCTCAAAGATGCATATATATCTTTTAGGATTCATACCTTCCGAGAGCTGGAAGAAATAGGAGTTGGTTTTCAAAAATGCACTGTTGCTGCGGAAACATCAACAGAGCTACAGGCAAGATCAGGATTCTGGTGCGGGCTCTAGGCATGACCATGGACACATCAGTTAACCTCCCTGGGCCTCAGCTGCAGAATAAAGGGATCTGACAAAACTGGTTCCAAGAGCCAAAGGGACAAAAATTCAAAGAGAATAGAAAGGTTAAATGACTGGCTCAATATCACTGTGCTTCTAAGAAAAACCAGAGAGCAGAGTTGGAAAAAATATGAAAAGTGATGTAGTTTGAAAACTGTTAAAAGAATCATGATTTTCAAGAGCTCTGACCTAGTACTGTGAGTGTGGCATTTAGAAATGTATTTAAAGCTAATGTGGACTATATTTAAATAATTTTCTTTTTCTGTTCTATTCTACAAAGATCTGGAAAACATTCCCAGCCCTGTGTCAACCTTAAATGAGAAAAGAATCTTTAAAGAGCCACTGATTTGTAATGGAAAATTTGGATAAATCAACTATTTATACTCTGAGATTTTTATATTTCTTTTTGTCCTTTCTTCAGAACACACAGCTAAGAAAAGCCATGATGTAAGTCTGCTCTATTAGACCTCATTTGCAGGCTGTTTATTCTGCATCTACAGTGTAGGAGCTTCTCTGACTACAGCACTTAGTGAACAAGCAACCAAAGAACACGCTTACAACAACAACAAAAAGTGTGAGCTTTGATTAATCTAGCATGAGCCTGGACAGAAAGAGGTGTCAGAACACCTAAGTTTTCATCATCTTTGGCCCAAGGTTTATTAGCCAAAGTTATTTAAGCTTTCTGAATCTCATATTCCTTATACTGCAAAACAGGACAATTACCTATCTACTGATGTATCAAGCAATGTAATCATGAAAGTATTACTTTAAGCACTCACCTGATAAGCTAAACTGGAATAAGTCTTTATTAAATGTCTACTATCAAATTTCTGATCTACACTTAAAATTCAAATTGAAACCCAACATCAGAAGAACTACTGAGATCTTCCCTAAATATATACACTCACCAATTCACTGCTTTAGTTGTGTTTAATATCTGGGAAATTATGCCCAACTACTCCATGTATTTCTTTAAGAAACAACCTGGCCTAATGAAGAGTAGGTATAATGGGGTATAATCAAAATGTGTGTGTGAGACCATGTGTTGGGTGACAGAGACTAGATAACTTGGTGTGAGAAGTCATTGAAGAAGCTGAGAATGTTTCATTTGGAAAAAATAGAGCCCTTCCCACTGAAGGACTAATGGTGTGGCACAAGGAATAGCCTTGTTTGATTTAGCTCTGGAGGTAGAAGCAGGATAAATGCATGAAGTTCCTGGGAATTGGATTTCAGCTCACAAAGGAAGTACTTTCTGACACTTAGAGCCGCATAACAACTGAGCAGGTGATAACAGAAAACACTGATTGCTGGGTACTGTGGGGGATGGATGAGATGACTACTACACTGCCTTCTAAACCTTCTATTTGATTATTTTCTTTCTTTGATTTTGACTTTCTATGAGGACACAGAATTGCTGGGAATATGGGCCTGAATCACCACCCCCCCCCAACTTCCATTCCCCTCTCTGAAGTCTTGACCATGCTCTCTCTACAAGAAAAAATACCATTAAGGAAATGTTTCAATGATTTTTACTGAAAATAGAAGAAAAAAAAATAAAGGGGCCAATGCTAAATTAGGTTATCTGGTTTTCAATGTGTCTTTTTTTAGCCATCAGATAGCTTTACTGCAGTTGGCTGAATTTAGTGTCTTCAAATGTGGGTGGCTAGGGCAATAAAAGGAAAGAAATTTTTATTTTTTATTTTAAGAGAAACCAAATAAAATACTCAACAAGATTTTTTTCCCTAATGTGGCCATGCTAGCACAACCTGGCTGTTTTTGCAACCGTGCACTATTAACATCTATTTATAGCCAGTATTTTCATAGATGAATCACATTTACCATGAGGCAGTTAATATTAAGGGCTCAACCAGCTCTGCTGAGAACCCCATAATCTTACTACATCTCTTTCCATTCTCCTTGGAGGGAACTAAGTTATAGCTGAATAGTTCCATGTAGAAAGATGGGAAAATCCAAGTGGAAATGTAAAGCTAGCAGACAGCATATTCCCTAAATTCAGCAAAGTATGGGATGTTAAACACATTCAAATTTTAGGCCTTGGATCACTGCCAGCTCTGTCCCTTGGAGATGAGCATGCAACAATTAGCACAGATTTGTTCTGCATTATGTAGCCATCTTGTCATTAGAATAATTCTCCCCCCAAATTTCCTACTGAACTGAATTTAAATGACACTGCTTATAGAAAATGTCACATACACAAAATCAGAACTAATGATTGTTAAATGTGCTGTCAAATAAAAAGAAGGCATATAGCAGATCCTCAGTTCGTTTTATGTGTGTATGTGGGGAGGTGGGGGTAAGGAGGCCTAAGGTCAGGGTATATATGATCAAACATTTTCAAAATTCAGTGACATTAACTGGAGATTTCTGGTAAGTCTTGAGGATCTAGAGTCACTTCTCCACACAGTGTGTGCACATACACACACACTCTCTGAATTTTGTATAGGCACCAGCACTACCTTGATACTGATAGTCATGTCTTTGATATCTATGAGAGTCTCCACCCTTAATTTACCTCTACCAAGCCTTTTCTTTCTTTTTTTTTTTTTTAAAGATTTTATTTATTTATTTGACAGAGAGAGACACAGCAAACACAAGCAGAGGGGAGCAGGAGAGGGAGAAACAGGCTTCCCACTGAGCAGGGAGCCAGACGTGGGGTTCAATCCCAGGACTCTGGGATCATGACCTGAGCCGAAGGCAGATGCTTAATGACTGAGCCACCCAGGCCCCCTTACCAAGCCTTTTCTTAACAGCATTTACTTTAGGTTAAAACTCTTTAAGATTAAATAAGATAATACAAAGCCGTTAAAACAGCACTTAGCCTGTGATAAGAGGCCTATACATATAAGCTACTTCTTACTAGTTTCTCAGTACAGGCATACCTCAGAGATACTGCAGGTTCAGTTCCAGACCACCCCAATAAAGGGAATATTGCAATAAAGGGAGTCAAATAAATTTTTTGGTGTTCTAGTTTATATAAAATTAGGTTTACGTCTATTGTGTAGTAGCACTGTCTAAAAAAACAATGCATATACCTTAATTAAAAAATATTTTATTTATTGCTAAAAAAGGCTAACCATCATCTGAGCTTTCAGCGAGTTATAATATTTTTGCTGGTGGAAAGTCTTGCCTCAATGTTGATGGCTGCTGACTGACCAGAATGGTGGTTTCTGAAGGCTGGGATTACTGTGGCAATTTCTTAAAATAAGACAACAATGAAGTTTGCCACATCAATGGACTTTTCCTTTTATGAAGGATTTCTCTCTAGCAAGTGATGTTGTTTGACAGCATTTTATCCACAGAATTTCTTTCAAAATTGGAGTCAATCCTCTCAAACCCTGCCACTGCTTTATCAACTAAGTTTATGAAATATTCTAAATCCTTTGTTGTCATTTCATCAATCTTCACAGCATCTTCACCAGTAGATTTTATCTCCATAAGAAGCAACTCTTAGGGCCTTGTTCTGGGTTAGGTTTTGACTCACGGGAAGGTTGTGGCTGGCGTGATCTTCTAACTAGACCACTAAAACTTTCTCCATATCAGCAATATGGCTGTTTGGCTTTCTTATCAATTCATGTGTTCACTGGAGTGGCACTTTAAATTTCCTTCTGGAACTTTTCTTTTGTATTCACAACTTGACTGTTTGGCACAGTGGTCTAGTTTTCAGCCTTTCAGCTTGCAACATGCCTTCCTCACTAAGCTCAATCATTCTACAGAGATACATGCAACACTTCCTTTCACTTGAACACTTAGGCCATTATAGGGTTACTAATTGGATTAATTTCAATATTGTGCCTCAGAGAATAGGGAGACCTGAGGACAAGGAGACAGAGAAAAGTCACAGCACACGCAACATACACTGACTGAGTTAATAATCTTAAATGGGTGTGGTTAGTGCTGCCCCCAAATAATTACAATACTAACATCAACGATCACTGACCACAGATCACCATAATAATATAATAGTAATGAAAAGGCCTGAAACATTGCAAAAATTACCAAAATGTGACCATGAGACATAAAGGGAGTAAATGCTATTGGAAAATGGTGCCACTAGACCTTCTCGACAGAGGTGCCACAAACCTTCAACTTGTAAAAAGTGCAGTTATCTGTGAAGCACAATAAATGAAGTGCAATAAAACGAGGTACACCTGATACTGTTTTTCTAACTTTCTAGCCAGATGAATCATCTTTACAATGAAGAAGTTCCTACTCAGATCCAACCAGCTCTGCTGAGGATTGCATGATTCAATCATTCAGTTAATCCCTGCTGATGTCCCAATCTGTTGGGCACTAGGGATACAGACATAAACAGGGGGCCTTTGCTCGCAAAGCATGAATAATAAATCTCTTATACCAGGTACCATTACTTCCATTTTATATTTGAAGGCTCAGGGAGGTTTAGTAACCACGTGTGGTCTAAGGCCATAGAGCTAACATATTGGAGCTGTGATTTAAGCCCAGATCTATGTAATTCCACAAACCCATATTCCTTCTATTATGCTATGCCTATGCCACACCCAGGTATAAAAATAAGCTAGAACAAATTACCTAGCGCAATACCTGTATAGTAGGTAGTTCATAAATGTTTGTGAATAACTTGATGTTGAACTAGGGTTTTTCTTTTACTATGTATGTCTTCTTATAAGATCCTAAATAGACAGAGTATAGTAATTTGCTGGACACTTTGGATCCAATCTGCCCAAGTTAGGATGTGCTACTTTCTAGCAGTATGAGCTTCAGCAAATTACTTAACAGCTATAAGCCTCAGTCTTCTCCTCTGCAAAATGAAGATGAATAACAGTTTTGTGAAGACTAAATGAGTTAATCAAAGGAAAGCATTTAGAACAGGCCTATATTTGGTAAGTACTGAATACATGTAAGCTACTGCTATTACTATTATTTTCCTCCTTAGGTTGGAGTTTTGATCAGCTAATTCAGTATCACAGTAAGTGATCAAGACCAAAACCAATTTCTTTTATTGAGGCTTTTTCAGGTTCCTTTATACAAGTAAAATATCCTCTTCTCCAACATTCAAACAGGAAAATAAACAGGTACATGGAGACTAAATTATGTCTAAACAGCACCCAATTATGTATAATAAGCAATTTTTGATATATAAAATTAGTAAAGAATGATTAAGAAAATTTAACTTTTATAATAAGGAGTTGGCTAGAAGTTTGTGTGTATTGGAGGCTGAATAGGCCACTATTTACATTTGGCTGTTTCCTTAAGTAAATAGCTGCAAATTCTTTACTTGTCCTTCTCCTGCATGGACACATCCTTACCAAAGATCCACTATGATTTCAACCAGCTTAAACCCAAGAAAAACTGACCGAGGTCACCACATAGGAAAACAAAACAGAATCTGCTTCTCAGGGCCAAGTGAACTATATTTGTATCCATAGATACAAGACAACAGAGAATCACAAAATTCTAAAGTAGGAAGCCCCAGGACCTCAGAGATCATCTAGTCTCAAGCCTGAATCCTGCTGTCAGGGAATCTGTTAGGGGATGAGGAACACAATAGAAGTCAAAGGAAAGAACCCCTGGTCCTTGTTCCATCCTAAATGACCTCTTAGGGCCAACCTAGCCCAATATCATCATTTTATAATGACAACCCAGAGCCTGGCTAATTAAAAGCAGAGCTGAGATCAGAAGCCAGGTTTCCTGAATTCCCATCTATCACTCTCTTAGACTCCTGAGGGCTGCCATTCTATGGCTATTATAGTCACAGATAATGCATTGGGCTATGTTAAACTGACAACTAAGCAGGATTTCTCTTTCCAAAACCATCAGACGTTATGTTACTGCTAGCACTGTATGAAAAGAGCAAGGCATCATTATTTGGTATAAACAAAAGCAACTTTCCAATCCTTTTTTTTGGGGGGGGGTAACCCGAAAATCCCAAACCATGGTTGTTATTACAAAACTTTTCTTTTCCTCAGTACACACCCCTGGGCCAAGCACAGATGCATTAAAAATTTGCCAAGAGAAACAATGAAGTCACTGATAATACAAAGCATGAAGTATCATGAAATTCATGTCTTTGTTTTCTTCCTCTCCATACTTAATTACTTCTCATTACTGATCATTTTGTGGTTGTTGGCACAAGGGCAAGGAAACTCCACCATTGTAAACATGCGGAGACATATAACACCTCAGTAGACCAAGAAGTCTGCACACGATGGATCTGTTCACAAATCCAATGTGCATGCCATTAAGAATGTTGATGCCACCAACCCCAGCCCCCAAAGGGATTAGCAGTCTTCGAAAAACTCTAATCACTTTAAAAAAGAATAAATGAAGTATCAAAATATTTTAGGTCATTCCTTTCTATCACTTATAAATATCATCATTGCCAAAGCACTTGTGGTTTCCTGGAAGATTTCACCTTAAAAGTGAGGCAAGGGAAGCTGGGATGTATACAGAGTTTCATTCAAGTTTTCTGCAGCAGCTCAGCCTGACTTTAACTCAAAGGTACTTATGAGAAATGCTTATTAAACTACTCTCCTAAATAGAAGCTTATATTATCTTGGAATTCTGGAAGGCACATCTTGGATAAAATTAATCCAGAGGAATCCTTGTTGATTAGCAGCAGATTACAAGTTGATTCTTATCGATAGGCTACTGGTGGGGCACCTGGGTGGCTCAGTAGGTTAAGTGTCTGACTTTGGCTCAGGGCACGATCTCAGGGTCCTGGGATTAAGCCCTGGGGGGGGGGGTCCCTGCTCAGCGGGGAGTCTGCTTGTCTTTCTCCCTCTACCCCCCTCCCCCCGCCCCGCTCATGCTCGCTTTCTCTCTCAAATAAAATTTTAAAGAAAAGGGCTATTTTTCCACATACGAATATGTAGGTAAGAGAAAGCACAGGAATACATCACATAAATCATTAAAACCTCCCCACAAAACCTTATGCATCCAAGAACCTAAAGGACTAAAGAACCAGATATATTTTACCCCTTTTAAACTAGACATTTAGGAGCACCTCAGTAGCTCAGGGGGTTAAGTGTCTGACTCTTGATCTCAGCTCAGGTCTTGATCTCAGGGTTGTGAGTTCAAGTCCTGTGTTGGGCTCCATGCTGGGTGTGGAGCCTACTTAAAAACAACAACAATGAAACAAAAAACTGGACATTTATTCAATTTTCACAAAAATCTGAATCTGTAAGTGTTGTAGACCTACAGTTTTTAAAAGAATGGCTGTAGTTAACTCTTCCCAACTCTTTCTATTCCTCTGCAATGTGACCTTGCAGCTCCAACCATCAAGAGATGAAATCTCTGACTCCACTTCTTGAATTGGGGTTGGCCTTGTGATGTTCTCTTGACAATAAAAATGAGGCCTTAAAATTTCAGCTCTCGTACTCTTGGAATGCTGCCCTGAGACCACCATGTGGGGAAGCCTTGTCTAGCCTTGAGAGGTTGAGAGCCCATGCGGAGCAGAGATAAGATGATCCAGCTGAGGTCTACTGGCCCAACTAGCTGACAGAAATGTGAATAAGCCCATCTTAGACCATCTAGGCCCAGTTGAGCTGCAAGATGACGTAAGCTGCAGAATGAACCACAGAATTTTGAACTGTTATTGTTTAGCCACTACCTAAGTTTTGGGGTAGGCCACAAAGTAGAAGAAGAAACCAGTCACCTTGTTGAATAACCATTATGTATGAAGCATCAGGTCAGATACCCCATGGAAGACCTAAATGGAGATTAATAATATTGGACAGAAGACATGGGTGGTCCTGTCCTTCATGTGTGAATATATCTATAAATAAAGTGGCACTTAATATTTATCTGTTTTATCAATTTTTTTAGTATATGTGCTGTTGAAGCTAGCACAATAGTTATCAGTTTTAAATATATCTAGTCTACGTTAATAACCTGCCATTATTCCTACAGGTCAGAGCAAGCCTCTTCCTGGAATGTTCAAGACAATCCAATGGGGTAGGAAAAAATAACTAGATATATTATTTTTAATTAATATTTTTCATTTTCACTTTTGAATGTTTTCATATCATATATCATATACATGTTTTCATAAGGTATATAGTGTATATTAATATGTTAGTATATAAACATTATTTATATATACATAAATATACATATAATGGGGTTTTCCACAGTCATATCTCCCACAGATCCTCAACCTTCCATCCCTACACAAAAAGTATACTTCTCTATGCTTTGCTTTTCTCAAATAAATGAATTCTTCCTCAGCTATCTAGGGAAGAATCTGTGATAACTACTATCACAGATCATTGTTTTTCTGTACTGTAATTACTTAGCAAGCATGTTTATAAGTATGTTTCAGATAGGGTGTCTATATTCATTCCAGACAAGGTGTCTGTAACTGTTTGTCTTTGGCAGTACAGCCTAATGGCATTATGGCATGATTTTTAGAGTACAGGTTCTGGAGCCAGGTTGCCTGGATTCAAATCCCAGTTCTGCCAGTTATTAGCTGTGCAAACTTAAAAAAACAATTCTCAGCTGAAAATTATTACTGGGATTATTTCCTTAAGAATTGTCTTTTAACTATAATCTCTTTCTTGGTGGAAATCATCAGACCTGGTTTACTGCATATCCACATGAAGCATTTAGAGTTCTGTGGATTTCTATAAGATGAAGATCCACAAATCCATCTCATCTAAATATACTATTGATAGCCTATGCTAGAAGAAAGGCACACTGGCAAGAATTATTATATACCATAGGGGAAAGGGGTCAAAGAGATCACCTCCCTATCTCCCTCACTTCACAACTAGGGACACTGGGCTCACAGAGGGTCAATGTTTTAACTAAGTCCCACAGCTGATTTGTGATTGAATTCTTTTCATTTGACTTCTGTCTACTTCAGTGCACTTCTCATAACCCCAGTTTTAGGAACTATTTCTATAAACCTTTCGAGTAAAAGTGTATCATTTGTATTAAGGGAAGTAAGGAAGCCACAACATAAATAACCAACTTAGTACATGACACATAGTGGACTTTCAATAAATGCTTGTTGAAGTATGGGTGGAGGGATGAACAAAGCCTAGCTGGCTGGCTCAGAAGTTCTCAAGGTTTCTAAACTATTCTGACACTCAGGGCTCTCAAGTGGTACCAGCAAACTGGGGCTGTTGAGAATCACTTCTCTCTCTTTCTCTCTTTAAAGATTTATTTATCTGAGAGAGAAAGTGAACACTTGAGTTGGGGGAGGGGCCGTGGGTGAGGGAGAGAGTGAATCCTCAAACAGATTCCCCACTAAGCATGGAGCCTGACATGGGCCTTGATCCCACTACCCTCTCGGCCTGAGTCGAAATCAAGAGTTGGATGCCTAACTGACTGAGCCACCCAGGTGCCCCTAGTGAGAATCACTTCTTAAACAGAGTACTCAGCAAAGACACAAAGCTATTCTTTCAATCCTTTTTTTTTTTTCCTTCTCTATTCATACCTCACATCTTATTAGATGAAAGAGGTAATCAAATATACTTGCTAATTTTTTCCCTAACTATAAACGTAGTATAGACTCGCTGTACAATTTTTGGGAATAAAAATAAAGTTAATAATAGTATTAATAAAAGACAATGTTTATTTAGAGTGCTACTTTTATACCAGGCATGTTGCAAACACTTGACATGTGTTGACATGTAATCCTCACAGCAACTTTAGGTTACAAATATTCTACTACTATCACACCCATTTTACAGATGAGAAAAAAGGTATTAAGTAACTTGCCCAAAGTTTTACAGCCAATAAATAATGGAGTACAGATTTGACTTAGGCAGTATGGTCCCAGAGTCCATGGTCTTCACACTCTTTTACACTGCCACTGATTAAGTTTTGGTTTCTAATGCAAATTATAAGAAAAGAAAAACTAATTTAAAAAGTGATAAATTTGACTAAATTAAAATTTAAAATTCTATACCATAAAATACAATAAATAAAGTGAAAATACAAGCTACACACCAGAAAAGACAATAGCAAAACATATAATCAACAAAATGGTAATTGTATACAATATGTAATGAATTTCTACAAATCTGTAAGAGACAACCAATACAAAAGAAAAATGAGCAAAGATCATGAACAAGCAATTTATGAAGAAACCCAAATGGCCTTTCAACACAAAAAAGGATGCCCATCTCACTAAAAATTATAGGATGCAAATTGAAAAGACAGATACCATTTCATTTATCAAAATGGGAAAAACTATAAATTCAATAATAGAAGTGTTGATGAAGATATGGAGCAATGAGAACTCTAATACTCTGCTGTCAATTGATATTCTACTTAGAGGAGCAATAATCCCTAGTAATGTTGAGAGAACACATACTCCGCAGCCCTAAAATCCCACTCCTATGTCCTAAAGAATATTCCCAGAGAAATGCATGTACCCAGGAAAAAAATGTGATGTTCCTTGCAGCATTTCTTCTAATACTGAAGAAAAATGTAAACTATTTAAACATCCATTGATAGTAAAACGGAATAAGGAAGAATCTATCTAGAAAATACAGAATGAAAAAGCATGTTTCAGCAATATACATTCAATGTGCTATTTACATAAGGTTTGAAAATATGCAGAGCAATACTATATATTGTTTAGTAATATATATACACACATTCAAAAAAAGTATAAAACATGTATGGGAATATACATACCAAATTCAAGATGGTTACTTTTGGGGTGGGAAGCGTAGAGAATAGGTTAAGGAAGAGATAAATATGGAGCTTCACCTGTATCTATAATACTTTACATTAAAAAATTATTTTCTGGGCGCCTGGGTGGCTCAGTTGGTTAAGCGACTGCCTTCGGCTCGGGTCATGATCCTGGAGTCCCGGGATCGAGTCCCGCATCGGGCTCCCTGCTCGGCAGGGAGTCTGCTTCTCCCTCTGACCCTCCTCCCTCTCATGCTCTCTGTCTCTCATTCTCTCTGTCTCAAATAAATAAATAAAATCTTTAAAAAAAATTATTTTCTAATGTATATAGGAAATTAAGATTTTACGAATTTGTGTGGTAGCATGTAGTGATTCATTATATTTCCCACACTTTTCTGTATGCTTTAGTTTTACAGATCTTTAAAGAAATACTATATAATAATAAAATAATATATATATAATAAAATAATAAATATATATATATATTTATTTTTAAGTAATCTCTATACCCAATGTGGGGCTTGAACTCACAACCCCAAGATCAAGAGTCACATATTCCACTGACTGAGCCAGCCAAGTGCCCCAGAAATATTATTTTTTAAAAGAAATATTATTATAGAATGTATGGGGAAAAAAGAAATATTATTATAACCTAAAAGCAAGGCACTAAGATGATAAAAGTTTCAAGATTTTAGAAGTAAAATTAATAATCTGTACATCATTGAAGTAGACTATAAACTCAATTGATACTTGTCATTTCATTAAAAATCTCAAAAGTGGGACAATTTTTCTTACCGTTATAAATTAATTTGGATAATTATATAATCAGATGTGAGCTAATGTATACCTCGAATATGAATTTATTTTAATTGTTTCCATAATGGCCAACTACTATAGCAGAATTGTCCCTATTTTGGAGATGAGTGTCCTAACTATAAATCCTTGACGTGTCCAAGGATAGATCTGGAATTTTAGCAGAATATCAGGGATACAGCCAGGGACCAAGCCTTCATTCCTTTAATGTTAGACTTTGTTGTCAAAACTAAGTAACCCAAGGTATTTTCTAGCAGTAATTCTGATGCTTCTATTTTAAAGCACCAAAAACTAAGAAATTTCTAAAAATTTTTTTAAACTTCCAAAGGAAATACTATAATGTGAATCTGCAGAAAGTTAGAACAATTGGCAAATTTACCCTTTTACAATTATGTTAAGTACATCTTAACTCAAGTAAACACTTAGGCTGTGGTCGGAGGTATGACCTGGATCCCTGACATGAAATACTTGGTGGATGAAGTTCAAATATAGTCTGTTTACCCATGGATATAAGTGACCTTAATCAAAGCAGAACACCTTTTTTTAAAATGCTGATTTTAAAAACATAAGTGTAAATAAAACTGTGATTTATGAATCTACTAGGGGTGTTCTCTGCTGTAGACTTCAGAAAGATCGAGTCTTTGGCTGCAGCAAATACGGCAAGAGTGCAGACCTGTTAAAGCAGTAATAGGTGCCCTTATTAAAACTCCACTTCCATTAAGAGGTACAAATTGTTTTCCTTCTTTCCAGGCTTTAAAGAATGCGTTCCAGAAGCAGTGACACAGAGGGCTCAGCCCAAAAGCAATTTCCAAGACATAGTAAAGACCATGGTTTCCAAGGGCCTGCGGACATGAAGCAGAGACAGCAAGACAAAGACCCCACCAGTGAGTCAGATGCAATTGTTCCCTGTCCTAAGTCACACGGTGGTATCAGTCACCATGGAGAAGACCTCTCAAGAGATGACCTATTATTTCTTCTGAGCATTCTGGAAGGAGAACTGCAGGTCAGCTGGGTTAGAATTATCCCCATGTTCAAAGAGAAGGCTTCTTGTGAATTTGGTGTGTATGCTGCCATGGAAATAGATTATCTATGGTTCATACCTGTATGTACATCAAAGAAAGTACACATATACAGAATTCCCTTCTGCCAACTGAAAGGGCAATTAATCATATCTGAAAGGGCTGTCATTATGATATGCAATTGGCATGCACCATGTGAAAGATCACATCCTCTGCCCAGGCTGCTCATGAGCTTTCAATGCCCAGGCATGTATGAGTAACAATGACTTCTAGATTGGCTTAAATAATACGAAGCACTTTTATACCCCATGTAAATTGGCTCCTAGACTTGCCTTAGCATTATTAACCTATATAAAAACCTAAAAACAGCTACTATACATATAGAAGAGTCTTATTTCCTACCCCCCAAAATTCAAATGTCAATCCATTTAAGGGTATCATGTTATCTACTTGTCAAACAATTAAAAATGTGGGGTCCCCCCAATGTTGTATAGTGATAACATTTAAAACATTAATAAATGTGTAATTAGATTTTAAGAAGGATGAAGGGACATAATTTTACTGCCTTTTGTAAAAGGTGCTATAAAGAAATAGGATTTGTTTATATTTGAAATAGAAGAAAAAAACCACTCAACTCTCAAGAAATCAGTTTCAGAGACTGCTGTAGATAAAGCAAGCTTTCTGAAATGGCTTTTGTTCCTACAGGCTCGAGATGAAGTCATAGGCATTTTAAAAGCTGAAAAAATGGACTTGGCTTTGCTGGAAGCTCAGTATGGGTTTGTCACTCCAAAAAAGGTGTTAGAGGCTCTCCAGCGAGATGCTTTTCAAGCAAAATCTGCCCCTTGGCAGGAGGACATCTATGAAAAACCAATGAATGAGGTATGTATCACATCAGGGGTGTGCACCTGGAAGGTGGAAAAGTTCACGAGCCAGCCAAGCACTAGGCCTGGAAGGTGAGCATGACATAGAACTTTTTTTTTTTTTAATTTACAGTTTTATGTTCTCACACATTTAAAATCTACCCAAGGTAGATAAATACTACATATTCTATAGGAAAGAATAGGAGAACAAATCACAGATGGGATGTTTCCACTAGGTTTGTTTCTTGACATCAGACTGAAAGCTGACAAATATAAGAGATTTTCTCTCTCTCTCTCTCACATACACACAGAGACACAGACACCCAGACACACACACGTGGTGCGTGCACACACACACACATACGCACACAAGGGACAGCACATATGGGGACTTGAAGGCTATACAGGCTATAATAAAAAACAAAGCTCAAGCATAGAGGTTAATTTCTTTGAAAACACTGAGGTATTATGTCATAGAAATTTTGAGCATGAATGGAAATGATCTGAAGAATTGTCCAAGAAATGGAGTTTTAGGAAACATATATTTTAGATGAGTGCTATCCTCTTTTTCCTTCAAAAGTTTAATGACAGCCAAGATCTTTCCCCCATCAAGTGTGCCCAGCAATGACAATAGCAAAGATGCAAAGGCTCAACATGGCCACCATTGCACAAAGATGCCGTACTGCTTGCTCTTTTACTTGCTGACATTTCTACAACTCTTTGGCATCCTTATTTTATTCTTCTATTTTCCTCTGAGACCTCAATGGAAAATTTCATAATTTTTCATTTTTATAAAAAGGAAACAACTAGGAGCATGAGTTAAGGCTGGAGAGAGTGAAAGCCAGTTTTGGACAAATTTTGCCCACATGAGCTCTGGCAACCTACCTCAGGGCTGACCTCTAATGTCCTTGCTATTCTCGTCTTGGGTGTCTCATGAGAGAAGACTACTGTCTTGCCAAACTGTGAAGGAGTTTGGTCACATGGATCTGCTTCTCTGAGGGGTAAGGATGAGACCACCCAAAGTCTGTTGACTTGCACTTTAATCCAAATTTTAGAAAGAGGAGCTGAAGCTGCATTCAAGTCAATAGTGTTAAAACTGTATCCTGGCTCCCAACATAGTGACTGTGAAACAGCATTAGGCACAAATTCCCCAACTCATATAAGTGCAAATGCAAACTGATGATCACTGAATATATCCTGACAAAACTCCACAAATGGCACAACCTCTCAACACCTCAATGTGAAATGAACAGAATGATTCCAAACTTAAGCTAAAATCACTAGGAAAGTTTTAGTTTAGTTTTAGTTTCACAATAATTCTATTGCACACATGCAAAATTGGAAATACCCTGACTCTCTACAAATGTTTGTCCCTGAAAGTTACCCATAATTTAGCCCTTTATAAATCCAACCTTATTTGATTACTCTTTTATTTTTAATTATTTAATTTATTCAAATATTGTATAACTTAAAGAAACATGAGTGAAAAAGTTTTTTTTTTTTAAGATTTTATTTATTTATTTGTCAGAGAGAGAGAAAGCACAAGCAGAGAGAGAAGCAGGCTCCCCACTGAGCAGGTAACCCTATGCGAGACTTGATCCCAGTACTCTGGGATCATGACCTGAGCCTAAGGCAGACAACGACTGAGCCACTCAGGTGCCCCAACTTACTCATTTCTTAGCTGGAAGCCTATATCTCCCATTCCTCCTGGCCCATATATTTGCCCATCCCCTACCATCCTTCCCTCTGGCCACCATCACTTCATTCTCTGTATTTATAGATTTGATTCTGCTTTTTGTTTACTCATTTGCTTTGTTTTTTAGATTTCATATATGAGTGAAATCATATGGTATTTGTCTCAGTCTGACTTATTTCCCTTAGCAAAATATCCTCTAGGTCTATCCGTGTTGTTGCAAATGACAAAAAAAAAAAAAAAAATATATATATATATATATATATATATCTTATCCCTTTTTATGGCTGCATAATATTCTATTGTAGATTTTTATATATATATATATATATATATACACCACATCTTCTTTATCCATTCATCTATCAATGGATACTTAGGCTGCTTTCATATCTTGGTATAAATAATAGTAAATAATGCTGCAATAATCCTTTTGAACTAGTGCATATATCCTTTTTAACTGGTATTTTTGTTTTCCCAGTAGTGGAATTATTGGATCATATGCTATTTCTATTTACGATTTCTTGAGGAACCTCCATGCTGTTTTCCACAGTGTCTGTACCAATTTACATTCCCACCAGCAGTGCATGAGGGTTCCTTTTTCTCTACATCCTTGACAACACTTGTTATTCTTGTCTTTTTGATTTTAGCCATTCTGACAGGTAAAAGGTGATATCTCATTGTGGTTTTGATTTGCATTTCCCTGTCAATTAGTGATGTTGAGCATCTTTTCATGTGTCTGTTGGCCATTTTAATGACTGTTTGGGAAAAATTTCTATTCAGGTCCTCTGCCCATTTTTCAATGTGATTGCCCCTCACCTTTTTTGGGGGGGGTGGGGGTTGAGTTGTATAAGTTCTTTATATATTTTGAATATTTACCCCTTATCAAATATATCATTTGAAAATATCTTCTCCCATTCAGTAGGTTGCCTTTTTGCTTTGTTGATGGTTTCTTTCCCTGTGCAAAAGCTTTTTTTTTTATTATGTTATGTTAATTACCATACATTACATCATTAGTTTTTGATGTAGTGTTCCATGATTCATTGTTTGTGTATAACACCCAGTGCTCCATGCAGAACGTGCCCTCTTGAATACCCTTTTTATTTTGATGTAGTCCCAACAGTTTATTTTTGCTTTTGTTTCCCTTGCCTTAAAAGACATATCTAGAAAAATGTTGCTATAGCTGATGTCAAATAAATTGCTGCCTGTGTTCTCTTCGGGGGGTTTTATGGTTTCTGGTCTCACCCATGGGTCTTCAACCCATTTTGAGGTTTTGTGTGAGTTAGTCTGTGTGTGTGTGTGTGTGTGTGCTGTTAGGAAGTGGTTTGGTTTCATTCTTTTACATATAATTCTCCAGCTTTCTCACCATCATTTGTTGAAAAGACTGTCTTTTCCCCATTGTATATTTTTGCCTTCTTTGTCATAGATTAATTGACCCTATAAGCATGGATTTATTTCTGTGCTCATTAAGACAAGTGCACATCTAATCCCCTTCACCTATTTCACCATTCCCCACCCCCAAATTCCCCTCCAGTAACTCTTGTTTGTTCTCTGTCATTAAGAGTCTGCTTTTTGGTTTTCCCCCTTTCCCCCCCTTTGTTTTGTTTCTTAAGTTCCACATATGAGTGAAATCATACGGTATTTATCTTTCTCTGACTGGCTTATATTGCTTAGCCTTATACTCTCTACATCCATCCATGTTGTTGCAAATGGCAAGATTTCATTGTTTTTTATGTAGATGCTAAGAATTTTAAAAAATTCAATGTAGGCCTTGCCTTCAGGGAGTTCACAGTCTCGTAGGGAAGACAAACACATAACTCAGGCACAGGGTGATCATTTTATAATAGAGATATAAGTAGGCCACAGAAACCAGAAAGGACTTGGTGTTGACATTTGTTCACATTAATACTACACAGCCAACAAAGAACTGATTAATAAGAATTTTAAAAATATGCAAATACCTTGATGCATAATATGATGAAAAACAGACCATGTGATCCAACAGGCCTACTATACGGAGGGCTGGGGCAGGACAGCAGTTAGGTTGCCTCAGAATCAAACATTATGCAAGGATTCCTTTTCTTTATGTCATTCCTCTGATAAGGTTGTTCTGGAGAGAGGAGGAAGTGTCAGAAAAGGGATATGGGGAAATTATTCTCATATCTACAGAGGCACTAATTATTCTCTCTGGGAAAAAAAAAAACAATGACAATAAAAAGATTACCTTTGTGTTGAAATGCATCAAAAAGTATCAATTAACAAGAGTAATGATAAAAAAACAAACAGATCAGAAACCCATTGCTAAATTAGTCAAAACTTAGACATTTCTAAAACAGTGAATGAAGGGTTCATTGAAGGGTTTGCAGTAAACACACTATAAATATATTTTCTTTTGTAGTTGGACAAAGTCATGGAAAAACATAAAGAATCTCATAGACGAATCCTGGAACAGCTTTTAATGGCAGAAAAATCTCATAGGCAAACCATACTGGAGTTGGAGGAAGAAAAGAGAAAATATAAAGAATACATGGAGAAGAGTGATGAATTCATAAGCTTACTAGAACAGGAATGTGAAAGGTAAGGTTACTCTGGACAAGACAATGATCCATTCTGCAAATTTTTTCTTTTTTTTTTAAAGATTTTTTTAAATTTATTTGACAGAGAAAGACACAGTGAGAGAGGGAACACAAGCAGGGGGAGTGGGAGAGGAAGAAGCAGGCTTCCCGTGGAGCAGGGAGCCCAATGCGGGGCTCGATCCCAGGACCCTGGGATCATGACCTGAGCCGAAGGCAGACGCTTAATGACTGAGCCACCCAGGTGCCCCCCATTCTGCAAACTCTTACTAACCTTTCACTATGGGCTCAACATTGTACCAGGGGTACAAGGATGAATATGACATAGCTTCTGCTCCTAAAGATCTCATGGTCCAGAGGGAGGAAGAGGATATGTTTAAAGATAATTTGAATATAATGCATGAATAACCAGGTATGATAAAAACTATGGCAACATAAATGCTGGGCACCTAATTCTGCAAGGGAGTGCGCTGTGAAAGCTGCACAGAGGAGGTAACAGGGGTCTAGTCCCTATGCAAACAAGATGGAAACTATATACAAGGCAGGGGCAGAAATAAGTGTCACAGTATAGGGGTAAGTAAATAGTATGGGTAGTGAGAGAACTCAACATGACTACAGTATAGGGTGTAATTGCAGGATGAGGAAAGGAAAGGCTAGCCGCAAGCAGATGGATTTGTTATACTGTTGGCAAGTAGGGGCAAATGACAAATTGTGAGGAGAGGAATGAGTTGATCAGGTATGCTTTCTTGAAGAACCATTAGGGCAACATGGGGTAAAGACAGAAGCTTTTGACTGGGGGAGGGTATATGTTCCAATGGCTATGAGGGTAGAGAGAAGAGGGTGTGAACAAGAAAATATTTATGATGTACGCTTAATACTAATGAGTGACTAATGAGACTGGAGAGCAGAGGAAGAAATACAGGGGATTTTGAGAAGCACTCCTGGCTATTCACCAAGGTACAAAATATAGAAATGGTACACAGCTTTTTGTTGGTGAAGGAGATAGTTCAAAAGTGGGGGCAGGTCCTGTTTTAGACATATTGAGTATGAGGTACCTGGTGTATTCTGATGTCTAGTGGGGAGAATGATGTATCTAATTAAACAACATACAGTTGGAAATACAGGTCTGGTAAACATTGGGCTGGTGGTATGGATTTGCAGCTAGTAATAGCTGAAGCCATGAGTTCTGGTATGGTGAGGAGAGAGAATTCTGAGAAGGGAACTCTAGAAAAAATCAATGGCTGGCTGTTTTCTGGAGGAAAAGGGGTCAAGAAAGGAAGATGAGAAAGAATGGTAGAGTGTTAGAAGAACCAGAAGAGAAAGAAAGCAAAGACACCAAATAAGGAAAGACTTTCAAGTAATAACAGAAAAGAAGAAAATGTCCTAGGATTTAGCAACAAGGAAGACACTGGGAAACTTAATGAACCCTTTCAATAAAATAGTGAAGGCAGTAGCCAAATCACAATGCTTTGAAGAATAAATAAGAAAGGAGAATGTGAACTATTATTTTGAGAAGTTTGGCTGCAAAAAATGAGGTTGGTAAACATTTTATAACCATATGAAGGACAGAGATTATTTTGCTCCATTTTGCCCCTCTGTTCTGAATCACCTTAGAAAGTATGAACTTCCATTTGAAATGGAAAGGACAATTAAGGTTCTATATTGATAATACAAAGATAGGAAATAACCAATCTTTGCAATGTCAAATTTTATTGAATTGTCATTTCACTCTTGTTATTCCATGCGTACTTCTTTTATGAGTTACAGAGCTAATGGTGCTGCCATTAGCTGTGATTTCTAACAATCACAGAAAAATGCAGAAAAAAAAAATTACTTGTGACCTCCATTTTCTAAAATATTAGTAGTTTTAGTGCTTTTTCTAACTACTTATAATTCGTATGTTAGCTAGGTAACTGAGGTTATACAATAGCTAGGTTAATGGCAAACTTTCATTTCTTTTCAGTTTACTTCATGGTAGACACTTGGTCAGATTCCCAGAGAATCCATGGCCCTCACATCCAGTTACTTTTTTCCACATTCATCAGGAGGTTTGTTTTCTGCTCACTACATGGTGGGGGGGAAGGGGGTCTTGTTACCTTGAGCCTCATGAACTTGAAATATCTTGAGGGGAAGATTAAAGGAGTAGAGAAGTCTGGCACCAAGGGAAGATTTGACTCAGACATTACAATGTAAGATTTGTTATTCAATGAGACAATGTTATATTAAATATTATTTCGAACCCCTGTGGTTTGGCACTCGTGGCCTCATTTGGCCTCCACACTTATTTGGCACTAACTTGCTGAACACAGACACTTCCTTTCATCTTTCATTATTACGAACATTTATTGACCATGGTTAGAGTGCTGCCTGCCATAGAACAAAGAGGTACTGGTTGTCCCTGCCCAGGGGGCTTACCACATTACCAAAGAAGGCAAGATGATACAGATTTAGGGTAGGAATGTGGAGGGCTGTCTAAGGTACAGTTTTAATATTCACAGTTGTACCTCAACTATCTTCTTCTGAAGGCTTAGGAGGACTATCCAGAAGTGTAATGCTGGGAGGCAGATGATGAAGATTATTTAAACCAAGAGAGAGCAAAGAGTAAAACACTGAGATATGGGAACAAAAATTCAGTGGGAATAAAGGCCTCGTGCTAGTGGGAAAGGAAAACAGTGAGATGAAAGTAAAATTGCACCCCATGGAATCAATATATTAAGAATGGCATTTCTGTAAGTATCGAAGGGGTTTAAGAGGAAGAATTTAAAAGATCATGTTTTTTTAGCCTTTGGACACAAAGTTTCTTTGTCTTAAAGAATAATGAAAGTGAACATACCATTACCAAAAACAGGAAAAAGTGGCTGGAGTGACTCTCATTCCTGTGTAGCAGCCATTCCAGAAGATATGAGAATATTCACCTATTTCTGTTTGCCAAGGAACAGCTTCCAAATGTAACTCTTTCGATATGAGAATGTTAAACCTATTCTCAACTCACATGATACACAGACAATTCTTGCCCTACACTGCCCGTACAACATCACAACTCCCATTACCTTGGCACTCTTGCTGCATTGGTCCTTCCTGCTCCCCTGCCTTCAAGAGGGAGACTGTGGTCATCAGGACTTCCACCTGCGTTAGGGCCATTTGCATCAAAATATTACATGAAACCCACCTAACAAAACAGAAAGTGGGGAAAACTCTAATAATTTCAGGTAAATATATGCAGAGGAGGTGCTTACATGAGAATGAAATACCATTCGTTTCATTCTCTGACAAGTGACAAAACATGTGCACCATCACGGAGTCCTTCTAACTTTAGTGAGAGTACTTCCTCTTGAGCACACAGCCACTCTTCATAAAAGCAAGATGAACTTGTCTTAAGGGGTCAAAGAATAATGTTTACTTCCTTCCTCAAACAAAGTGATGGAAGCCACTCCCAAATCAGTGATCCTAAGTGTAGAGAAACAAAGAAAGATATCATAACCCCCATAAAAAGGGATAACTATAAAGAACTATCTGACTGAAACTCTGAAAAAACACTGTGAATGTTTTGTGGTTGTTAAGTGTTGGATAATATCTACTTGGAAATAAAATAAAAATTAAGAAATACATGATTGAGATAAGTTAAAGAAACCTTAGAGGGTGTAATAATGGGTTTCAAATTTAGGCTCAATTTCTGTGTTTTCTTTGGAGAATCTGTTTTATGTGGAAAACCCTGAAGGAGACTGATGTCACAGATTGAGTTTAGGCCAAAATGTTTGCCAAGTGATGTCGTTGTTGTAATCAGTAAACAATTGGTTTTCCCATTGAGGGAGGATGGGGGCAGGGATCAGCTCAGGAAACGGTTCCCAAGCACGTTAATGCAAAGTTTCCTAAGCACGTTAATGCAAAGTTTCCTTTGCTGTAATCTGTGCAGTTTGGTCTGTCCATAAGGTAATATTGTCCACATTTCATGACCACTTTCTGTGCACTGACCAGCTCCAATGTGTGTATATGTGTGTCACCGATGACCTGAATTATGTACTTGGCTGAATTACAAGTGGAGTCTATGTGAAATGTTTTATACAAAAGCAATGCCAGTAATTTTTGACCTTTCTGGATGGCTTCACAGGAAAGCCAAAACAAAAATCACTTTTAGTCAGTACAATTTTGCAAAATTTTCCCATAAGTGAAATGCCAAATTTGTCTGTACTTTCAAAAAAGCTTGCATAATTTCTTTTTCCTTTTTCAGTTTCAGTGGGGGAAAAGGCTGTGAAGAAAAAAAGTTTCCTTTTTTTTTTGAAACCATGCATTCTTTTTTAGAATATAAAAACAAACCATGTATATTAACCATACATGTTACTGCATTTCGGGCCTTGAAGTAACCACTAGAGTGGGAAACAAATATTATGGCAACTCTGTATAAAAATGTGGCTTCAACCATGAATTTTTTTTTTAAGCCTTAAATTACTTTTCATAATATCTTGGCCAAATAGGTTAGCATTGATACTCTGACTTTATAAAGCAGGAGTTCAAATGCTGGCTTCTCAAAAGCCACATGGTGAAGAAGGAGTCACAGGTAGAATTAATTTCTTGTTCCTGTCCTGCCCAAGTTTACTAGATAGAACAGTGGCTCAGGGGGGCAGAAGGGTCTTTTGAGGAAAGTTACCAGGGACCCAGCTTCAAGAATTGCTGCCTTGACCAC
Organism: Neomonachus schauinslandi; assembly: GCF_002201575.2. NCBI lineage: Eukaryota > Metazoa > Chordata > Mammalia > Carnivora > Phocidae > Neomonachus > Neomonachus schauinslandi. Next base: position 46,233,131 of record NC_058403.1, on the reverse strand, counting down.
ACCTTGGGCTAAGTCTTTTGTTGTTCAGGTTTTAGTAAAGAACAAAGCACTTCTATCTCTCCTTTGGCTGAGGGAACTTTATAAAGAAAGATTTCTATCATCAACCCTTCTCTATTATGACAGGCCTATTTTGCAGTTTGGCAAGGTGACTGAAAAACTGAGCCATATTGACCTTCCTATTAACTGAGGGTATTTGAGTACTTTTTTTTAAGTTTATTTATTTAAGTAATTTCTACACCCAACTTGGGGCTCGAATTCACGACCTCAGGATCAAGAGTCACATGCTCCTCCAACTGAGTCAGCCAGGCATCCCTATATGTGAGTACTTTTAAAGGCTTTTGTTAAAAACATCAAGTCTTCTTTTTTGAGGCTTTGGATACCTCTCTCATATATATGTAAATGAATGAGTATATTAATTTATCTAATTTTTTAGTTAATTAGTTAGCTAGTTTGTGCTACATGCCATTCATTCATTTAATCACTCAAAAAAAAAAAAAAAAAACAAACCCAAAAAACAAAAAAAACCCCCAGCAACAACAATTAATTAAATGACTGCTACATGCCAGGTCCTGTGGAAGACACTAGGTGAAGGGGTAGATGTGGTCTCCACCTATATAAAACCCTGACTAATTTGTGCATATGTAAAACAGAGATGCCACTGCAGACTTTAAGACTTGATACTGATGCTTCTAAGGTACTATGAGATCATGATGGATAGGGAAAGAAAGGCACCATTATGGTAAAATGACATAATAACATGAAATGCTCATGAAAATAGAACATCCAGGAGAAATCAACAAACACATTAAACTAGAGTACTTTACTGAGAATTCAATATCTTGTAACCATTGCCATTAGAATTTTTAGCTTCTTTGGTCTTAAATCTCAGCTTTTAAGACTATCCCATAAAGTATGACACAATGGGTATAATGTTTTAGAAAATAAATAAACTAAGTCTACTTTTAAAAAATCGTATTTAGAAAGCCAGCAGTTTTAAGTTTCATGCACACTAAACTATTGTTGTAGAATACATTGTACTCAAATGCAATCATTTCCTTTCAGTTTTCTGGCAAGGAGTTATATGTATTACATATTCTCGAGACTATGTCTTGCAAGTAGTGAAATAGATGCCAGATCTCCATTTGACCTTTGTCACTGGTATCCAATTTGTTATCAGAACAAAATGGAGACCCACCACAAACATTTACTTCAGTATCATAACTCCATAGAGTACCACAAGTGTTTATACACCCCAGACATAACCTAGGATCTGGGCAGGGATGCAGAGAAGTTAATTACCTCATAAAGGTACTGAACACAATTTAGGACTGTACACCATAACTTAGCTTTCAACAGATGTCACAAAATTGTTCCTTGTAACTGCACAATTCAGTGCTTTTCATATAGCACCATTTAATTATAGAGGTCAAAATTCAGATACAGTAACAACACCGTGTTTTAATTGCTTTTCTCCCCTAGAAAGCTGAGCCAAATTTTACAAATAATTTTGGGTATGTATTTGGATGAAGAATGATTAGTGAATTTATTACTCACAAAAGAATATTATACACATTACAAAGCAGTCAAAGAAGAAAACTAACAAACACAGTGAGGGATGAAGCAGGAGCTTGGAGATAGGGGACTCTGGACTACAGACTGGATCTGTAGCTAGTGTGTAACTTGGGGCAAATTCCATTTCTCCAATGGAATTTCTCCAATCTTGTGTATAAAACAAATGGGATAGACCATATTATGTGTATTTCTCTCTCAGATCTCAATATCTGTGGTAATGTGACTGCTGTAAATAAGTACCTTTTACTTTAAGCCTATGATTCTAACTCATACTATCAAAAGAGGCCCGTGAGAATGACAGTACCTCTACCAACTTCAAATCCAAGTCTGTATTTCCATTCTTAAAGGATATCTAGATTTAGGTACACCGTACTACTTCCCAAATGTCACATATTCAAAACTGAACCTAGTATCATCTTTGCAAATCCAGGCCAGTTTATGACATTTCTATTCCTGTTAATGCCACTACAAAGAATTGATCAATCAAATAACTACAAAAAAATTACAGAAGTCTCTGAATCCCGAATTTCAACTAGAAAAGACCTGACAATCTAGACCAACCTTCTGATTTTTGAATTGAGAAAAGTGAGGCCCATCAAGTCCTAGATAAGAAATCACACAATCTTGCTGCTAAATAGTAGTAGAGCCAGACCAGAAGCTAGCTCTCCTGATAACATATTTGGCGCTAGTCTCCCTAGAATCATTACTATATGCTTGAGTTTCGTGCCTGGTGTTGTGGGGGTTCCAGAAGAATTTTAAGACATAATAATAATAATAATAATACGGTTGAAAAGACAAGATACTCACAAATAATAGGTAGATGATTCAAAGAAGATTCAAGCATTCATTCTATGGTACTGACACTACTGTTGCAATATTATGGAAAGTCAGGCAAAAAAGATATTAAGGACTGTAATTATTCAACAGCCAGCTTAGCCCTAGGAGAATGGAGGACATATAGCAAGCACTGGATAAACACATCCAACCAGCTCACAGCTATTAGTTTAACAGCCCTACAGAACAGGAAGCCAAAGACTGAATGTGGAAAGGCAACCTCAAACTTCTGTTCCACCTGACTATAAGATACAAAGAGAAAGAAGAGTCATTACATCATGTCAAGATGGAAATTTCTGCCTGCATTTGCAACTTGCAGGTAAATTTTCCTGGCAAGTGTATTATTCCCTCATGAGAAGATAAAGCCAAACAGCTCGGGCCAGCTATGAGGATGGAGATGCCTGGCATAAATGATGAGTAAATAAGGAGTAAACATCCCTGCACAAAAAAGCATTTTTTTGGAAGGGTGTAGGCTATTGGAGTTAAAAAGTATAGACTCCGGAGTTAGAATAACAAAAGTCTAAGCCATGGTCCCATCCTCTCACTAGCTATTTGACCTGGAACAAAGTATTTAACCTATTTAATCTCAGTTTCACTAACTATTAAAAAAATGATATGGATCTCATAGGTTCTTGTACTAAATTATAAAATGCATAGAAAGTGCTAAGTATGGTGTCTAACACACAGGAAGCACTCAGTAAGCACTAGCATCTTTCTTCAAATTCGCCTTTCTTTAAGGTAGTTTATTTATAAACTTGGTGCCATACTGGGCATTTTCTGGATTTCCAGGAAGGCATTTAATTAGACCCTATACTGACTGGGTGGCAAGGACGTGATGATGAATAGGAGCTTTCAACTGGGCATACCCTTCAGTATAGGAGAGACAGACATAAAAACAGTGCAATGTTGTGTTACAGGTACAATGACAACAGAGAACACAGAGGCTGCACCAAGGAGGGCTCATTCTCTAGGGCTGCTTATACCTTCTTCCATTCAGAGTACAGGTGTTACTAAACGGCCTAATGATCTAACATTGTTAACACTGAGCAGAGCAATACCATGCTCAAAGAAAATTTTTTTTCTTTTAAAACTATGGAGACCTATTTCCCCCTTTTGGAAATCATTTTACTTAGTAAAAACAGAAAGGTTAATGCAATGATACTACGAAGAGCACAGGCTAGCATATATGCGAAATTAAGACTCATGCAATATGGCAGTTTTTAAGTGCATCACAAAATTCCACTGCTCCTCTGGCCTGCCAATGTCACAAGATCCCCATACAATCACATCCTCTGGCCTAAAACGAAATATTCCCACTATCAGGTAAGGGGCCTACATTTGATTTGTTTTGTTCACAGTTGCTCCTGCAGGATCAAGAGTACTGAGAATATAATAAATATTTGTTGAATAAGTGACTGAAATGTAAGAAAAGTTGTTAAACTTTAATCTATTTTTTTATATTAATAACTTATCATAAATTAGCTTCTGGATTAATTCTCTTCACTTAGTCCAGCTTTGGAAAATAGTATATATACATATATATAAAAAAGTCAATTTTGATAGGTGAAGAAGAATGAGCTTGAGAGCTTTGGGATTGTCCCAAAGAGAGCAGATATAAAAGAAGGCAGGTCCTTTGTCAGGGCACTGGAGGAAAGAAAGATCCCAAGAGGGGATTTTAAAGTTGAAAAATAGTAAAAACATTAACCACAAAAAAGCTAAAAACAACTCTTCAATTCATACTTCTCAGTTTTTGTACCCTATTTCTATTCATTAACAAAAACATCATGCACATCCTCCTAAAATCACTGACTACTCCTCTACACCATAATTTTTAAGAGTATGACTTCTGCTGTATCATACAGATGTAATTTATTTAACAAATTCCCTATTGTGGGCATTTAGATACCTTCCACTTTTTCACCTTTATAAGGAACACTATGACTAACAGCCTCATACTTCAATTACTTTTTATACCTTCTTAAATGTTGCCTTAGAATAATAAATCCTTAGATGTGGGTCAAAAGTTATGAACCTTTTAAGGATTTTGAAAACTGTAGCTAATTTGTCCTCTATAAATAAAGAGACTGTTTACATTATTACTAGCAATGAAGGAGTGTACCCATTTCTTACTTTATAACTTTGCCTGGGACTAATCTTGAATCTGACCTCATTTTAAACATGATTTGATGTTTAAAAGTATGTAAAGTGGATGTTAGTAACATGAATCAGACTTTCCCACTGACTTGGGCTTTGATTTTAGAGATGTGTTACTTCTGAAGAAAAAAATTCTAACATATCAAAAACACAAACCTAACATTTTCTTGAGAGAGTATTTTGCTGTTGTCAATATAATTTCAGTATATTTCCTCTTCCCTATCAAATTCAGGTTTGGATGGCCTAGCATCACTAGTCTTCCAAAGACTGTTTCTGTTTGCTTCTTCTCTAAAAGGTCTGAACTCTCCTCTCTCCATACAATCCCATGCCAAGCTTTAGAGTCCAAATCTAGGATCCTGGCTCACCTTTCCCACCACATGACAGATTCAACAATAGTTTACAACACTTATGGTAGTGGCCTTCCATGGTCCTGACAAGTTTGATTTGTTTAACACTGTGGAATCCAAAATTCACTTTGTCAAATTCCGCCTCTAAAAATCCAGTTGATTTGAAGTGTGTGAGAATTTCATTCCAATTTCTCTTATTTAACTCAATTACTACTTGCAAATTCTTGCTTCCTCACATTTCCTATTTATCATGCACATATACTTATGTCCACAGCATTTTCCCATTTATTTCAACGAATTTCCCAGTAACAGCTTGAAATATTTGAGATGCCTGGAGAACAGGTAATTTATATTTCTTCAGAAGATGTTTCAGAAGCAGTGCCTGGGTAGCTCAGTTGGTTAAGTGTCCGACTCTTGATCTGGGCTCAGGTCATGATCTCAGGGTTGTGGGATTGAGCCCCACATCTGACCCCTCATCAGGCTTCGTACTCAGTGCAGAGTCTGCTTGGAGTTCTCTCTCTCCCTCTCCCTCTACCCTCCCCCTGCTCGTGTGCTCTCTCTTTCAATATATAAAATCTTAAAAAAAAAAAAAAGGAAAAAAGATGTTTCAGAAGAAACACGTTAGCAGAATTTATGAGGATGAGTATGTGTTTTCTTAAAAATAAGTAATTTCTAACTTGCAGTTTTGTCACTTTATATCATGCATTTAAAAAAATGCAGAGAGAGAGAGAGAGAATCTTAAGCAGTCTCCACACCCAGCCTGGAGCCTGAAGCAGAGCTTAATCTCACAACCCTGAGATCATGACCTGAGTTGAAATCAAGCTCAGATACTTAACCAACTGAGTCACCCAGGCACCCCTATATCATGCATTTTTGTTGTTGTTGTTGAGTAAATATGACATTCAAGGCTTGTCATGCCATAACAAACATTGGAATATATATAGTAAAGGAACAATATAGAAAAAAGAGAATTACATGTGGCTGCCACAACACTGTTTAGAGAATATATCCTTCAAAGATATCAGAGATCTCAAAATCGAATACTTACCAGTACTGTCAATAGTGAGGACCCAATATAAATGACAATTAAAAAGGAAAAAAAGCACATTTCCCTGTGGAGCACATCTGTCATTTGCTTTATGTCAAATTACTTCTTTTCTAAACAGATTTGCTGACTAATCAAAACTCCAGCTAATAATCTATTCGAGAACATGCCAGTTGTTCTATGGCCATACTTTCAAACATGATAGTTTAAACCGTTAGACAGCATTTTGATTAAATGAATGGTCTTTTTATGTGTTTATTTGTGGAGACCCAAATGGAGAACTCCTACGGCTTCTTCATGCAGAAGAATTCAGTGGCTTATTCTCACCATTCCTTTGAGGGCTAAGATTTTTATCAATAAACAAAGTAAGAGGCACAGAATAACAAAAATGTTGGAAGGAAAAAAAAATCACTCCTTAATTTTCATCTGTGTTGAATTCTAAGTGAGTCACGCCTCAATAATAACAAAGCAGAGCAAATCAGATAGAACTTCATCACAAAAAACTTCTGGACGGCAGGAACTGAATTCTAAGCTGGAAGAGTTTAATCTTGAAACATGCTTCCCTGTCTCCTCTAAATAGGCCTGTCTTTTTTCAGACCGATTTTATTTTGTTTGTTAGGGAAACATGAGGGGCAGTCACATAGTTCCCACTTTCAGTTCCAGAAAGAAATCTCAGGAATCTGAGGAGATCCGTGGTTTCAGAACAAACTTTTCTTGCACCATGGCTGAGCATTCATACCCACCAAACTGTACAAAGGACACCCTAAAAGTTCGTTAGTTTCTTTGTATTTCAGATATATATAACAAAGATGGGGATGTGGGGGCAGTATAAACATACAAACATAGATGATTCAGATGAATCCATCTTCTAAAATGTTTCAGAAACAATGTTCAAATTCTGCTTTTATTAAATTGAAGATAGCCCATTCAAACTTCCTCACAGATGCTACATTCATTAATAATCACTTTCATTTAAAATATATCCAAAACATAAAAGGGTAAGAGGAGGCATGGTCCTCAACCTCAAAAAGCCTTCAGGGGCCAGCAGGATAGGGTAAATGAGAGGAACAGGCTGGATGTACACAATAGAGAATGGTGGAGACCTTGAAAACCTGCAAAGCTCAAGTCTATCTAGTCAGCTTTCTGAATAATCACTTCAATATCACCAGTAAATAAGAAACAGGCCCTAGAACATGGTTGATCCAGAAATGGAGAAGCCAGACTTGAGAAGTCCAGCTTTGGAGAATAGGATATATGTGATGAGGAAAGAGGACAAATATTCTTTGGACCCTATAAAAGCAGATGTATACTGAATCAGAACGATAAGCACTGGACACAATACAGACGAGATGAAGAAGCCTGTTTATCATGGCTTCTTGTCTGTCTCCCCACTTACACACTTGTGTGTAAGCTCCGGGAGAGCAGAGACATCTTGTTTTGTTTATCCCTGTAGCTTTAGCGCCTCACAGAGATTGCCCAATTGGTATTTACAGAATAAATAAATGTATTACTCTCAACAAACATACTCACTAACATGAACGCTGTAATTGGTAGCAGCAGCTATAGGGACTTCAAAGGAGCTGTTGTTTTTAGTGGAGACCTCTCCCAAAGATCCCCTGCTCTTTGGTGGCAAGAAGAGAAATGTGTTATTCTTCTTCATGCTTCTAAATGTTTTTATATTGACCCAGAGATAGGAACTTCCTTCCACCTTTTCTATACTGCTGAATGAATATAGAAACATTAAGTTTCTTCAAAATCAAATACATATATGTAAATATATTAAAAAAAAAACCCAAACAATAAAATGAAAACAGAGGGGTACAACCAGCAAAATCAATATTGTGATAATTCTGTGTAAAAAACAGCCTGGTTCCATTAACAAATGATGTAAATAATGTGCAAGGGGGAAAACACCAAAGGAAATTTATAAGTTAAAAGAAATTTAGACATTTCCATAAACTGTAATGGACGATCTTATTTGAATCTTTATTTGAAGACACTATAGAAGGGGGGTGGAGAGAATCAGGAAAATCTGAACCCTGGAATATATCAGAATATGAAATAATTATTTCTAATGTTAGATGTGTTAATGGTGTTGTGATGTATATTTTAAAAAATCATTATCGTTCAGGGATATAGTCTGAAAATATTTTAAAATGAAATGATAGAATGTTTGGGATTTGCTTCAAAATAATTTAGAGTTGGGGAGCATAGTGTAGGGGAGGAAAAATAATTTCCTCTCTACCCTTCTGAGTTCTTGGCTGAAACCCCCCTGTAATAAAAGACAGGTTAACAAGAGAAAAAACAAACTGAAGTTTATTAACATGTATACCTCAAGTGTATACATGGGAAATAACCAGGGAAAATGAGTAACTCTACAAGATGACTTAAGCCGGAACCTTAAATGCCATATTCAGCTAAAAGCAAAAGACAGGTGGGTTGGGGGGAGGGGCAGCTTGTTAAGGGAAGTTACCAGAAAAAGCAAGGGTAAGGTCTATTATGCAGATTTAAGTTGGTGCCTTCTCCACTGGTAAGACTGTCTTGTGATTTAGTCATCCTTCTCTTCCTGGTACTGAGAGGGAGATACTCTTACAAATAGAGAGTTCCTCCATAAGTGTAAATTTCTCTTACAAAAGGTTAACTCTACTCTTGTTTTCAGAACTTCTGCATCTGCTGTTTCTCAAAATAATCAATTCAAAATAATCCTTATGCCAAAGAGGCATACTTTGGAATGGCATATTCTGCTACCCTTCAGTAGGGTGGTACAGAAGAAACAAGACTGGCCAGGAGTTGATAGTTATTGAAGTTATATGAGGAACACATGGGGGGGGTTCATTGTGCTATTAGCTCTAATTTTATATGTGTTTGAAATAATGAAAAAAACAAGTGAGCAAATAACGTATGAAAATAGAAAATTTAAATGAACAGGAGAGTATAAAATGAAAATTAAAACCTTCCTTTCATTTCACTTCCTACTCCCCAAAGTAATCCATAGTTAACAGTTTCCTGTGCATTTTCCTAAAAAATTATTGTAAGCCTGTATCAGCAATTCATGAAGGAGATCATACTATATTCTTCCTACCTTTTTTTTTTTAAGTGGCTGCATATTATTTCATTCTATAGATGCAGTTCATTTAGCCAGGCCCCATATATGGACTTTAGATTATATTCCCTTTTTTGGGGCTATTAAACATTGTTCAATGAATTGACTCTCAATGACTTCAGATGTCTCTTAATTCCAATTTTCTTTCAGAAATAAGTGAGTCATTGGTAACTTTGTGTTTTTGCTTTTTGAATAATAAGGAACTAAAACCCATAAGAAAAGAAGCCTTTATGCAGGACCCTGAAGACATCACAGAAGACTGGAGTGGCGGTGGGAGGAGGGGGCAGCACTGATACACTTCTAGAGTCAGGTTTACAGATCCCACCCAAGTACTTGTTAGCACCTCCCCCAGAGGCCTTCGGATCTCCTAGCAGAGGAAGGCTGTAAAAGCAACAGAAGCAGGGATCTGATCCAAGAGTAGCAGCTCCTGCAGTTTAAATAAAATTTATACTTATCTGCAGGAGTTGCCTGATGAAGTGAACAAAATGAGCCCTGAAGAATCAAAGCAGCAAAAGATGACATACACTTTCTTTATGCTTTCCCAAATACAAGGGATGATGCTTATTTGGACAGGGTACTGCCACTGAGGTGAAGGACATGATCCATGAACTCCAAACTGTCTCTAGATATTTTCTGGAGAATCAGAAATAAAGCAAAATAAAAGGTAAAACTATATGAACCTGCCAGTCATTGTCCATCTATGGCCACTTTCTTCTTTCAGAGAAAATCATATACATAAATTTTTTCTTTTCTGAACTACTCCAAATTTTACAGTAAGACTATAGACCTTAACAGATAATAGTTTTAATATGCTAACACAGTTGACAGATGAAATAGTTTGTCTTCAAAATATCAAATTAAGATAGAAGACATAAACATATAAAGTAGCACATAAAATCATCAAAAAGGGGTGCCTGGCTGGCTTAGTCAGTACAGTGTGCGACTCTTGATCTTGGGGTTGTAAGTTCGAATCCCATGTTGGGTGTAGGGATTACTTAAAAATAAAATCTTTTGGGGCGCCTGGGTGGCTCAGTTGGTTGAGCGACTGCTTTCGGCTCAGGTCATGATCCTGGAGTCCCTGGATCGAGTCCCACATCGGGCTCCCTGCTCGGCAGGGAGCCTGCGTCTCCCTCTGACCCTCCCCCCTCTCATGTGCTCTCTCTCTCTCTCTCATTCTCTCTGTCTCAAATAAATAAATAAAATCTTTAAAAAAAATAATAAAATAAAATCTTTTAAAAAATCATCATAAAAACTTAGATCTAGGCATGGATAAAAAAGCTAACATACCATCCTACAAAATAAAACAAGTGTTTTGCCTTTTAGGAAAGATGAACAATCTCCAAACATCTTTTGCTTTGGAAATTAAACTAATACAATGATAATACTAATGATAATAATTAGATCCTAAGAAATCCACTAAGAAATCTATTAGAACTAATAAATGAGCTTAGCACAGTTGCAGTATACAAGATTGATATAAAAAAATCATTTGTATTTCTGTACAGTAGCAACAAGCAAACTAAAAGTTAAATTAAGAAACAATTCCATTTCCAATAGCAGCAAAAAGAAAAAAAAAAACACTCGGGAAGACTTGAACTCTTAAACTACAAAACCATGTTGATAGAAATTAAAGAAGACCGAATAAATGGCAAGACATCCCATATTTATGGATCAAAACACTTCATACTGTAAAGATGGTAATACTCCCCAGATTGATCTAGAGATTCAACATAATCCCTATCAGTCAAGTTATATCCTTTCAGTTTTGTTCAGTCATAAAAAGGATAAACCTGTTAATGATAATGGATATTTCTCATGAGATACAGGTTAGCTGTTTTAATTCTTAAAACTTTATAAAGGAACATCCTTTAATGCCAAATCATGCTCAGGAACCAAAGGATAGGGACTTGGAAATAGGCTACTGGGGATATCCCAAAGGGAAATGATCAAAGGCAAATGATTATTTTTTGTGAAAAAAAAAAAAAGGAGAAAGAGTATTTTGTTCTATATGAGAAAAAGGGAAAAAGGAGGTATCTGTCATCCATCCATTCATTCATTGACATTCATTTAACCTAACATTATGCATGAAACTAAGAACTGGGGACAAAAATAAAGAGTAAGATATAGATCCTGTCTTTGAGGCCCCAGTAGAAACATAAGTAGTATGAGGTAGTTAAATGTGGGCTGCAACTGAAGCGTATACAGAGTACTCAGGGATCCCATCTGAGGCATGGATTAGCTCTTCATGGAGGGAATGGGAAGGCATCCCATCAAGGAGCAATTAACTTGATGTCTTGAGTAGACTCTCATCAGGCAGAGAAGAGGGGAAAGGATATTTCAGGCAGAAAATTGCACCCACAAGTACAAAGGAATGAAAAAGACAAGTTTTTGGAATTAAGTCTCTGTTGAGGATGAGTAGGTGAGGGCTAGGTTGTGCAGACCATGTGCCATTACCCCAAGTTCCCTCTTTATCCTGAAACCAAGAGAAATGTGTTGTGCAGAAAAATCTCAACCCACCATGGGGAATTTGTCAGAGCACCCACAGCATACACAAAGCATTATGTTAGGTGTGTCCAGAGTCAAATTTGGAAAGAGCATAACAATAACACTATTAACAGCAACCAGAAAACTACAATTATAAGCAAAACACCAAGGGGGATAAGGCCTTCAGAAATGGATTCCATGTTTTCTATTGCTGTACAATTTCCTGATAAAGACTTACTTCATAGCAAAATGGGATTGGAGAAGTATGTGTCCATTTGGCTAAAGTAAATGGAAAAACTCATTCCACCCTAAACCCCAGAAAAAAAGTTATGGGTGTGCAATATGCTACCTAATCTCTTTTGCCTGGCCTAAAATTGGTTAATTACAGCAACATATGAACAAATGGCAATGAGATATAACTACCTGGAAAAGAGAAAGGAATAGGAGCATCTATTTATTTTATTTATTTATTTATTTATTTATTTATTTATTTATTTAATTCATTTATTTGACAGAGAGACACAGCAAGAGAGGGAACACAAGCAGGGGGAGAGGGAGTGGGAGAAGCAGACTTCCTGCCAAACAGGGAGCCCAACGCGGGGCTCGATCCCAGGATCCTGGGATCATGACCTGAGCCAGAGGCAGACGCTTAACGACTGAGCCACCCAGGCGCCCCGCATCTACTTATTTTGACTGTACCTTGAACTCTGCCAAGAAGACATTTCCAATCTCCATCCCTTCATCCTTGAAAAGAGCTACTCAGCAAACCTTACATAGAGAATATAGCCATCTTAGAGAATACCACTCTTTGGCCATCTTGGGAATTGCCCCCAAATTTGTTGAACAAATTTGATAAAAAAAAAATAATAACTTGAGTTCTGTACAATTGTTTTAATCTTCAAAATGGGCAGAAATATTCTTGCTATCTACCTTCCATGCACAAGGGGTAACTGAAAAGAATGTGAATAACTATTTGGGCAAAGAATTTGTGATCTAACGATTAAAAGTGAAATACAAACCCAGTAAAATGTTCATTTACATATGGGGATAATATCTAGAATTCCAGAGCATTGTTTTTATTAATTGAAGGGCAAACTACTAATATTTCCCAGATTACCTTTAAAAATGATTTCCTTTAAGAGTGGGAAGGGGTGCCATATGTGACAACATGGAGGGACCTTGAGGGTATTATGCTAAGTGAAATAAATCAGAGAGAGAAAGACAAATACCACAAGAGTTCACTTACATGTGTAATCTAAAACACAAAACAAACAAACCAAACCAAACCAAACCCAGTCATAGATACAGAGAACAGATTGGTGGTTGGGGGACAAAATGGGTGAAGGGGATTAAGAAGTATAAACTTCCAGTTATAAAATAAGTAAGTCACAGAGATGTAATATACAGCATGAAGGAATACAGCCAATAATATTGTATTAACTTTGTACAGTGATGGGTGGTAACTAGACTTATTAAAGTTATCATTTTACAATGTACACAAAGGTTAAAGCACTATATTGTACACCTGAAACTAATATGACATTGTATGTTCATTATACTTCAATTAAAAAAAAGCAAATAGACAAATTAGGGTAGAAGACCAAAGTTCAAAGTAAAAGAACTAACAGTGGCACAGGGTATTGGATACAGTAGTACGCCTATGCCACCTCACCCAGCAACTAACAACTGTGAAGACACCCGTTTGTTTCTTTTGAAAGCTCTTAGTGATAGGAAGATTTACTGGAGAAATGAAACACTTCACCTCTAAAAGCTCACGGAACTCTGTTTTTGTTGCATTAGTCTCGCCAGGAGAATTGTGAATGTGTTTGCATTCTATCAGTCGACAGTGTGAGTCAGCCTGTCCCAAACCAGTTCTCTAACCAGAAAACTGAGAAGTTTGATGACACATTTAGGTAAACATGCTCACTGGATGAAGTTATTTAAAATTTTATAGCTTTTTAATCCTCTCTAAGCCTCTGAAATCCATACAGGTTTTTAGAGAAGATTTAAATTCATATGAGTCAAAGAGGAGAAATTATATGTAAACCAACTCTATTAAGAATTCCATGAATTCTGAATAACTAAGAATATCTAATACTTGAAAGAGCAATGAGGATAATCTGACCCCAAAATGAGGCCCTTAACTGTTAACTAATCAACCTTATTTCTAATTGAAATTTCAGCTCTAAATACTCTTGTTGCCCCAACAACTGAAATTTCTCATCCATTCCGGTCAGATGACGACAGCTATTTGTTGACAATGATAAATGAACTCTGACTGTGAATGGTTCACTAAAGTGTAAGACTTGTAGACCACGACTCTCATCACCTACTCTCCAGGCTATTTGAGAATTCAATAGACAGTTGAATGCAAACGTAATAAAAAAATAAGTCACAGTTACTTAAATTAACTAGAACTGATAGCAGCTATAAGAGTTAACTAAAACTTACAGAATTATGGACTTTTAATCCATGCAGATGAAAGGTATACAAACACACGGACCCAAAGATTATTTATTCCTTTTTTGACACCCTATTCTTAGCAATAGTATTACTTCTTTATGCAAAGAAGACTCTTCAGATGAATCCACCCATTCTCTTGCCCTGGTGGGTTTTTGCTTTACTTAAAAGAAATCTTGCCCCTGCCATGAAAGAGTATTTCTGCTCCAAAGTTTAACTTTTCATTATTTACTGTTACCTTTGGGAGTAAATTCATAACAAATAACTAAGGTACAAGGGAGTGGCTCTAAAACCTTTGGATACCATGACTCTCCCCACTCCCGGTTCCTCCCTCCTGCCCCAAGCATCACTCGTCCTTGAATATATGAAACACAACACACATCAAAACTCAGTTTATTTTGTAGGTAGCACAGCCAAACCCTAGCTCAGATTAGCTCTGTTCCATTTTCAGATGTTGAAGCAGATAGAGAATTTTATAAGGAGACCAGAACTTAAAAGGTGGCTCTCTGCATTTGCTTTATCCACAGACTCAATTCTAGCCCCTAAATTATGACATGTTAACTATCTAATTGTTTGAGAAATGCTGCAATAGAACATTCAGTTCTTAAATTTTCCAGGTAAGCATCTTTTGGTAATATTCACACCACACACACACACGCGCGCGCGCACATGTGCATGGGTATACATGTAGAAACACAGAAGAATAGTCCCTCAATAATTAAAAAAAGCATAGAATGGCTACTTGGTGAATTATTAAGGAAGAGGAACTGGGGTCAGAGTAAGCCCATAAAGAACTTCAAACACCTAAAACTGAGAACTCATTAAGAGAAAGACCACACACCCACACAACACATGCATCCTTTCTTTGTAGAGACAGTAGATTCTATTTTGTATGCTCTATATAAAAACAATACAAAGAAAGATCCCTTTTTTTGTTAAATATTTATTTATTTATTTGAGGGGGGGGAGGGGCAGAGGGAGAGGGAGAGAATCTCAAGCAGACTCCCCGCTGAGTGTGGAGCCAGATGCAGGGCTCGAATCCATGACCCATGAGATCATGACCCCAGCCAAAACCAAGAGTCGGACACCCAACCGAGTCACCCAGGTGCCCCAAGAAAGATCCCTTATGAAGAACTTGATAATTAGTGATAATAATATGAGTAATGATAGTTACATTTTACTGAATGTTTACTGTCAAACACTGTGCTAAGCATATTAGATGGATTATCTCATTTAATCCTCATAACATTGTTTGAAAGTAGGTACTGTTATTGTCCACATAATATTCAGATAATCAAACTGAACTTTAAAGACACTACATAACTTTCTCAAAGTTACACTGCTGGTAAGTATAGAAAATAATTAGGATTCAGGTCTTTCTGACTCTTGAATCTGAGCTCTTAGCCCTTCTCCTCCACTGGTTCCCAAAATTAAGTAAGTTATCATTAGAGTTGCCAGGGGAACTATTTAAAAGTACAGATTTCTGGGCCCAACCTCAAACGTACTGAATCAGAATCTCCCAACTGCTGTATTTGAAGGTAGGAACATAATGGCATCTTAAATATGGTTCAAATGTTTTTTAAAGATGCCAAGAGAATCTGAGTGAAGCCAGTTGTCACATAGTTGTCTAAGTCAAATCATTTGCTTCAAATAGAAAATAGCATCTCTTTTTCCACGTGAGCTTTTTCTCATTGTATAGCAGTCAGAAAGGGCTGGTGTGATAAAAGGTCAAATGAGGTCATGGTCATACTGTGTCAGTAAATTAGTACCAAGATACCCAGGTACATAAGCTGTGTTATAGAAGATGAAAGTGATACAGCACAGCCAATCTGCTGATTAAGAACTGCTGAGTCAGAACCTCACTGCAGAGAAGGCACAGAACCAATGTAGAGAGAACTTCTCAGGCTACACTCACTGCATGACCAGATCAACATTTCTTAATATTAAATATATAGTTTTAGCTTCTGAAAAATTCACTTATCTAGTTTATTTATTCATTTATTTCAAAATACTTACCAAGTGCCTACCACATGCAAAGCAGTAGACTAAAGAAATGTTCCCTGTCCTCAGGAGCAGAAAAACATTCAGGTGGGGGGATGTGAATATTAATTAGGGGATCAGGAATGGCTTGAAGGAAAAGGTAGCATCTGAGCTACCTTTATTATTTAAAGAATTTTTAAATATTATTTTAATAAACTTAAATGAGTTCTGTTCTATGGAATCATTCAGAGTATTGTCTTCATCTACATGATCAGAGCTGAAATTCTATTATGTCTATGTTACAGTACATGGTGGGGGTGCACAGGGTGGAGGGAAGGGTAAAATACATGAAAGATATCTTGTTTTCAAGTTGGAGATGACCATCTCTTCTATTTATATTCTTTTTGTTTGTTTGTTTTTAAGATTTTATTTATTTATTTGACAGAGAGAGACACAGCGAGAGAGGGAACACAAGCAGGGGGAGTGGGAGAGGGAGAAGCAGGTTTCCTGCAGAGCAGGGAGTCAGATGCGGGGCTCGATCCAGGACCCTGGGATCATGACCTGAGCCGAAGGCAGACGCCCAATGATTGAACCACCCAGGCGCCCCTCTTCTATTTATATTCTATTGATCTAATCTAAACTCACATAGCCACTTCCCAATACAGGGCAAGCCAGAAATGACTGGATGGACAGCCATATATGCCCCGGAAGAAAGAGCCAATTGATGTTTTAAAGACAACTAACAGTCTGCCACAATTTTAGCACAAACCACGTAACCTCTCTGAGCCTCAGTTTATTTTCACAGTCTTGAAGAAGGTAAAGATTTCTTGAAAAGGATAGAAAAAGCAACAATCATAAAAGAGTAATAAACTGTACCTTATTAAAATTAATAACTTCCATTAATCAAAATGCAACAATCAGATGAAAGGGCAAGCCACAGATTAGATGATATGTGCATATGTATAACCAACAAAGCCCAACATTCAGAATATATAAAGTATTCTGAATCAATTAAAAAAAAAAGACTGACAACCCAACATAAAAAAGAAAGACTTAAGAGACATTTCATAATTGGGGCGCCAGCTGGGTGGCTCAGCTGGTTAGGCGTCTGCCCTTTGGCTCAGGTCGTGATCCCAGGGTCCTGGAATTGAGCCTCACGTCGGGCTCCCTGCTCAGCGGGGAGCCTGCTTCTCCCTCTCCTCCCCACTTGCTCGTGAACTCTGTTGCTATCTCTGTCTCTCTCTCTCAAATAAATAAAATCTTTTTTTAAAAAAAATACATTTCATGATAAAGGATATCCAAATAAGCATCTGAAAAGTTCAATGTTATTAATTATCACACAAATGCAAATTAAAACTATAATGAGATACTACGATAGCCCTATCAGAAAGGCTAAAACTAAAAGGACAAATCAAGTGATGAGGAAGTAGAGCAAGTGGAATTTGTATGTATTTCTGGTGGCAAGATAAAATTCCATTTATATGAAATTGAATTTCCATCAATATGAGAATCCATTTACATGAAGTTCAAAACAGACAAAATTAATCTATGGTAACAGAGGTCAAAATGATGGTTGCCTCCTGGGAAGAAAGTGGATATCAATAGGAAGGTGGCACAAAGGAGGCCTGCTAGGAAGCTGGACATATTCTATATTTTGGTCTAGATAGAGTTTACACAGGTATATACATATGTAAAAACTTAAACTGTAGACTTAATATTTGTGCACATTACTAAATATAAATTATACCTCAATGAAAGAGAAAAATGGAAAAATAATGCTTATAAGTTATAACACGAAGTATGTTACACAATCTGAAGATGCAAGAGGTAGAAATGACCAGACTCAGTAACTCTTACGAGCCTTGGTGACAAGAAGATTGGTCCTAATAACAGCAATTGAAAGGCTGGGATAGGCAGCTTTGGAATGCTGTGCTTGAGAAACTGTTGAGACATCTAGGAGTAACTGCAAGATGGAGCTAGATAGAAGACAGGCAAGCAGTGGCTAATGATAAAGATGTGAGAGTTTTAGTGTAGAGAGGAAAGTTGAAACAGTAGGAATAGATTACAATACCAAGGAGGAAGTAGTTTAGAAAGCAAAGGGCTGGATTGTCCTGGCAAATACCAACATTTAGAGTACAAGAAAAGGAGGATAAACTATCATGGAAGTTAGAAAAGAAGCAGTCTGTGATATAGAAAAAGAATTTGGGAGAGCCCAGTGTCTTGGAAGCCAAAGGGAGAATTTCAAGGAGTGGGTAAGCAGTTAACTGTGTTAACTGACACAGGAAAGTAAGAGAGGGTGAAGCCAGAGGATGAAGTAGCAGAGGATACAGCCTGTTGGATCCGATCAAGTCACCAATGACCTCGAGAGTACAATTCCATCAGAATGGCAGGTGCTGAAACCAGATTTCAAGGATCCAAAGATGGTGGTAAGCACTGAGTGTGGTAATATTCTTTCAAGAAGCTCGTCAGGAACTGGAAAGGAAGAGGGAGCCTGGTCACTTGCAGAAACAATGAAATTGAGGGAAAAGAGCCAAATGAGAGTAAGGATGCTGGAATAACAGAGGACAAGTACTGCAGAGTTCCAAAGAGGACAAGTGGGCATGGCAGGCAAGGAGGAGGTAGTCACTACAGGCAGTGATGGGAGTTAAAATAAGCCTGAATTTCAGGTTGACCAAGAAGCAATGAGCAGCCATAAAAAAAAGGGGGGGGGTGCAGAATGCAAAAGAAAAAATCTTTAGGCCTCCAAAGTTTGGAAGAGAAAGATATCAAATGAACAAAAATTAATGTTTGGAAGGCTCTTTGGCCTCATTTTAATGGAATATCCCATTTTAAAGGAGCATGTTAAACCTATTTTTAAAGGTCCTATTTTAATTTGGTCATTGAAAAAACAGTGCCAAAAAAACTGCCCTGATAGAAACTGAATAAATTTTTACCAGGCAGGTTCTACTACTTAAAGTAGTTATAAATACTTGATTGGCAAGCAGTTTTTCTCTCTTCTACTGAAAGATCTACTCCAAGATTAGAAACCAAATACTAGCAAATGATGGAAATAACAAAATAAGCACATCATAATGGTGAAAGAATCTGGTCTATAGTCTTTACAGACATTTGTTTATAGTGAGAATAAAAACTACACTTACCATTAAGAGTAACAATAACGAAAACATTCATCACACTCATTGCTGCCAGAAATGTAGAGTGGTTGTCAGAAAACTGGGCAACTCAAACCAGGTAAATGAATTAAGACCCACTCAGATTCTCAAGTAGGAGTATTTGCTTGGAAAAACAAGATGCATATCTCAATAGTTACTTTTCCTGGCCAAAGATCTTGCTTAACTCAATTAGCTTGGGTTTGTTTCTATTACTTGAAGCCATACTTTTCTATTACCAAATGAAGAGTTTTTCATTTAGGACAAATTAGTACAAGTAAATGAAGCAGCAGGGGACTATAGTTTTATCCTTATTTCATTATTTCAGCCTAGGAAATAAGAAAGAAGCATTGCATAGTTTTCTGTGTGAAGCATCTTAGTAAAAACAGAAACAAATACTTTTTTGGGTCAGGTCACTGATGCAACCAAACCAGGGTCCCTGTCCCTGAGAGTGGCAGCCAAGGAAGCCATGTTAAGGGGCCTGTGAAGATGCAACCTTAAATGATAAATTACCCTTAATAGCCAATTTTGGATTTCTTCCATAAGTCTATCAAATTCTTCTAAACCTGGCATTTTGCTGACTTATTAACCCTTCTGGTGGTTCAGTGTCTCCTGGTAACAACTGACTGTAATCCAAGGTTTCTTCCATGGATCGAAACTATAGTTTTCAAATGCAACTTGCTGATAACTAGATACTTACACATCAGGGTAACTTCCTTAGGGATGATATCTATCACCATGCTATAGAATCACCCTGAAGTCATTTAATTTTCATTACCCTTTCCATGTCCTTTCATGGAACTGCATCTGAAGAAACTGATCCTTTTTTTCTTTTGGGGGAGAGAGTGTGCACAAGCGAGTGGGGAGGGGGGTGAGGGGCAGAGGAAGAGGGAGAGAGAGAATCTTAAGCAGGCTTCATGCCCAGCATGGAGCCTGACATGGGGCTCGATCTCACGACCCTGCAATCATGACCTGAGCAGAAATCAAGAGTCAGACGCTTAACCGACTAAGTCAGCCAGGTGCCCCATGAAGAAATGGATTCTTATAGCGTAAGAGATGAGTATGAGTAGAACATCTGTTCAAATCAAGAAATATCTATTGAGCACCTACTCTTTCCTAGGTGTGCTGAAAGTGATATAAATGGTCATGAGTGGCCCCATACTTCTGTCAGGAGACCATGGCCCCAACCGCCTACTCAAAAAGTGCCACACAGTACTATGAATGCCTTGGTTACTAATATTAAGAATCAATTATACTGATAGAAGTTTTTTTTTTTTTAAGTTTAAAGTTTTTTTCAAATCTTTTTCAGTTGAGTTGTGTCCAATGCAGGACTTGAACTCATGACCCTGAGATTGAGACCTGAGCTGAAATCAAGAGTTGGGACACCTAACTGGCTGAGCCACCCAGGTGCTCCAATAAAAGTGTTTTTTACAAATATCCAATCTAAAAAAAACATCTAATCTAACATTGTAAATATCCTCATTACTCAGGAGGTCAGTGAAAGCAAGCCAGTCATTTAAATATTTTGCTCCTGAAAAATAACATGTAGTTAGCTTAACACTGATTTTTAGAAAGCCTCATATAGTACCGGCAGACAGACCACAGGAAATTATGTTTCTTTATGTTTTTATTGGTATCATTATTATCAATAACACATATATTTTGTGTATCTGCTACATGCAAAACACTATACACTATACTGAGCTCTCCTAGGGACAAGATATATGGTACTATTTACAAGGAAACAAATATATAAATATGGTACTATTTACAGGAAAACAAATACATAAGTATAAATACATTATAACTATTCTTTAGCTTGTTGGAATCTCTATTTGTCAACAAGATAATGCAGACAAAATATCTTATCCATTATGTATATCCCAACCGAAGTTTACAAAGAAAAAAAATCACTTGGCAGAGAGTAGAGTTAACGCAAATTGTTTATCAAAAGACTGAGCTTTGTCTGACTATTTAACTTCAGAATACACACCGCTGGTACTGAAGCAGCATAAACTATGCAATATCATTGTCAGCACAAATCACAGCTCTTGATGTGCAGTGAGTTTTCCCAAAGAACTCTGGCTAATAGCCAAGCAAAAGTCCATAATTTAAAACACTCAATCAGTTTCATTCTCAGGCATTTTGTTTAGTGTTTAATAGCTTCCCCAGAGACAGGCAAATTACAAAAGCGCATTGTTTTGACATGAGCTCAAATGAGTCATCGCTCGTCACTACATTTTTGAAGATTTGGCATTAATCTTGTGAGATGATAAACCATAAACATTTGAAATAAATATCAGTTTTCCTAAACAGTTTAGTAAAGCCAGGCTACTCTTCTCATTGGAGCAATAAGCTCATAACCCTAAAAGAAAGCACTATCCTAGTCCCACTTGTAGCCATTTTGTTTTTCCAAATAAGTTTCCTTAGAATTTTCAATGGCCATTTAAGGCCCAAAACTAAAGCAATGCTAAAACGTACTTGATTTTTTTTAAACAAATTAAAAGAATAGTATACACAACTTAATCCCTGGGTAAATTCTGAATCCACTGTCACCTGGTATTTCTAACCAGTATTCCTTGCAAAGGAAGCAATTCTCAACAAGAAACAATGCAAACTGGCTTGAGTTTCAAATCCTGGATACTCAAGGGTCCAGATCCTACTACCTTCATGCTGTGACTCCTCAGGAGTGCTCTAGGGCCCACACCAATTTAAATCTCCTTTAGACCAGTGGACTAAAACTGTGCTAAATATTAGAATCACCAGGAGCATTCTTAAAAATTCTGATGCATCAATGAAGTAAGAATCTCTAAGACCTAGGCATCAAAAGTACTGAAGTTCCCCCAAGGAACTCCAATCTGCAGCACAGTTTGAGTATCCGTGCTTTAGACTTGTGTGGGAGAGCAGAAAGAAGCAGGGCTAGGCAATGACTAGCACTTTTGGTACTATATGGTTGTTCTGATGAGCATTAAGTAGGGAAAAAAAGATTGGACTAAATAACTACTATGAAATTATAGCTTGTTTATAACAAAGACTTAAGAGCATGGATTCTGGAGCCAAACTTCCTGGGTTTGAATCCTGGTTATTCATAAACTCTCAGACTCAGTTCCTTCATCTATTCAATGGGGATAATAGTAGTATCTACCTTACAGATTGCTGTAAAGATTAAATGAATTAATCTATGTACATATAAAGTGTTTAGAATAGTATTTTACTCAGAGTAAATGGCAGGTATATATTAATATCCTCCTCATCACCATCTTTGTTATTCACACCTCATTAACATAGATGAGAGTTAAATGATCTCTCCTAAATCTAAGAACTGAATGGCTTTGATTCCAGAATTTATGATGAATTTTAAGAATGACATCACCATTATATGTGTATAGTATTTTTAATTTTTTAATTCATTAATTCTGTAAATATTTACTGGATACCTACTATGTGCCAATACTGTTCTAGATGGGTGTTACATTCTAAATTTCAAAAAGCTTTCATGCACATTTACATTTAGCTCATCCTAAAATATTGCCAATTTGGTTCTGACTTTGAATTAGAGGGTTTCGAAGATCAAGTACAACCAGGACACCATAGATGGTATCTTAGGAATGTATAATGAGAGCTAAGTAGTTGAATTCTTAACATGTGTAGGTGCTTCTTTAAGTACTTATAGGCCATAACTCTAATACAACAACTGAATGAGGAAGGTACTCCCATTATCCCCATTTTACAGATGAGAAACAGAGGCACAGAGAGGTTACATGACTGGTAAATGAAGAACTAAAGACCAAATGCAGGGAGTCTGACTCTAGAGCCCTGCTTACCATCCCTGGGAATATTAATGTGCATTAAGGAAAGATGCCCTGAAGGTGGACCATAGTGGAGTCACATTCGAGATGGAAGTGGGAGTCCAAAATGTCCATCATAACAATTTCAGGAATTTCAGGTGCAGGAACAGTGCACCTTTACTGTTATTCTTCACACTTTATCTTAGAAATATTTTGTTGAGGAATGCAATAGGGGCTAGGAAACTGCTAGAAAAAAAGCAACAGCAGTTATCACAACAGCTGCTTTCCACACAGATTTCACAAAAACCTAAAACCTTTATATACAATAACTTCTAATTATTTTAATTATACAGTCAGTATAATTCATGGACAACTTCTTTGTATAAAGAATTAGGTGGAGTATTTCCTATATGGTCTTAAAATATGTGATTTCCATTTTTAACTCCAATGCATTAGTAATGCTCATTAAGGCTAAAAGGATGTAACATGGCAAAAATGTCCTTAACATCTGCAAAATATAATAATATGGTACTGAAAGCCAGCAATCTACTTTTGAAAACTATAATCAAATGTTACGTTCAAAATAAAACTGAACAGGGGCACTTGAGTGGCTCAGTCGGTTAAGTGTCCAACTCTTGGTTTCAGCTCAGGTCACGATCTCAGTGTCCTGGGATTGAGCCCGGTTTTGAACTCCGTACGCAGTGGGGAGTCTTTTTGAGATTGTCTCTCTCCCTCTCTCTCCCTCTGCCCTTTCCTCTGCTTGTGTGTGCTTGCGCTTTCTCTAAAATAAATAAATCTTTAAAGCAAAGTAAAATAAAATTGAACAGACTTTTTATATGCTGGAAAATAAAGATCAACGAACACCAGAAACTACTTTCTCTTAAAATACTATTTTTAGATGGAAAAAAACCCGAGTTCCTCTAAATAAATTCACACATAAAATCTCCATCTGACAGAATCAAAACACATCTATTGTAGCTGTCTCTTAGGCCTTAAATAAAAGGATTGATTACATTTTTTCTCTGTGTGTGTTCAGCCCTTCTCAGGTGGTTTGAAATACCAACAGAAATCTGATTCATTTTAATATTAATACTCACCTTACAATCGAGTAGCTTGAAATATACCTAAACTTCTATGAGAGTTTCAGACTCAAAGACTCAGACATAAGTGTTCATGGAATATTTCTCATTTAATTACACCTTTTTCTGATATTCTTGTGTGATAGACCAAGACACATTAAAATAAACAAAAAACTACTAGGATGATGTGAAAAATGTATACACATTTTTATGTATAAGTGTATGCATGTCAAAAGTCCACCTGTTAGAAATTTATCACTGCAAAAGAAAAATTTTGTTAGCTGACCTTTCTAGGTTTCTATTTTTAAAAGAAGAGATTTTGGAAAAGATGAGATTAGACATAAAGAATCAGAGCAAACATAGCCCCTGGGCATTGTGTAATTCCATGTGGAACAATTTATTTGAAATATTTTTCATTCCATATACCCACAACACACCTCTAAAAATAATGCTACCTACAATAAAGAAATACAGCTACTTTTTCTTAACAATCTTTTTAAACTGTCCAAGTATGCAACAAAAATAATAATGCATCACATCTAAACTCTCAAATAAGCAACATTTAAACCAAGACTTCTTTCTGTTTTGAGAGTCTGATAAATTAGACTAAGTCTATTTAAAATACATTTTAAAAACAAACCCAGAATATTAAATCTTCTATTAGTATGAGGAATCCATATTGGAGATAGGATATCTTTTCTTAATATAGTCAGTCCTCAATTATTCAAGGTCATTAGAGACAAGGAAAATTTCATTTAGTCATCAACACTGGATATTTTCATGGTGGTGTGTTTTACCACATGCACTTAATCAGAATGCTTTGACATGCTATGGTGGTGGTGGTGGGGGGGGCTCTCTTATGGAATCCTCCTATAATCCTCACCACGCATCCTTGATATCCTCCTTCTGGGCAAGGTAGAATAAGAGAAAGTGATATGACAGGAAAATAGAAAACTAAATATAGTAAGTTTAGAACCTCACTGCTTCCCATTAGTCTCAGAAACTAAACTTTGTTTTTCTATTCTCATTATTCTAGATTTTCCCTCAAATATAGCATATCACTTCAGTACTCCACCAAAAGGCATCCCATTGTCTTAGCAATAATATTAATCTTCAGATAATATAAATTATTCAAGATCTAAAAAAAAAAAAACAGTACAGAAAATTCAAAATTTGGTTCAGGTAAATTAAACACAAATTAGTTGAAATATATAGAACCATAAACTTGTAGTTGCCTTTTGCCTGCTTTGTTTTAAACTGTATCTGTTACCAAAGGTGTAGAATAGTGGTCAGCAAACTTTCAATAAAGGACCAGGTGGTAAATATTATAGGCTTTGCAGGCCAGATGGTCTTGTTGCAAATACTCAATTCTGCTGTTGGAATAGGAAAGCAGCCACACATAATATGTAAACAAATAGGTGTGGCTGTGTTCCAATAAAATTTTATGGACACTTAAAATTTAAATTTTATGTCATTTTCACATATCATGGAATATTATTCTTATTTTGACATTTTCAACTATTTAAAAATGTAAAAACCACTCTTAGCTTGTGAGTGGTACAAACATTGGTAGTGGGCAGGCTATAAAACTTAGTCATGTATTCTCTCTGCCATGTCCTGCTTTATTTTACATATAAATATATAGATGACCCTTGAAAAACTTGTGTTTAAACTGTGCAGGTCCACTTATACGTAGAATTTTTTCCCCAATAAATTCAGTATGATACTGCAAATATATTTTCTCTTCTTTATAATTTTCTTAATAATACTTTTTTCTAGCTTACTTTACTGTAAGAATATAGTATATGATACATATAACATAAAAAATGTGTTTATCACTGTTTATGTTATCAGTAAGGCTTTCTGTCAACAATAGGCTGTTAGCAATTAAATTTTGGGGGAGTCAAAAGTTATGTGTGGATTTTTGACTTGTACAGGGGGTAAGTGCCTCTAAACCTTGCCTTGTTCAAGGGTCAACTGTATATAGAAATTTCTAACTACAAATAAAACATTTTGTTTAGATTATCTTCTTAGGTATCCCATTTTTGAAGCATGAGACTAGATGTAAAAAATCATACCAATTATACCAGTCATAGTAAAGCAGGATATTGTGAGAGAAGGTATAGAACAGTTGGGTTTTACAGAATTGCCGTATGTTTAAATCATATCTACAGGCATATACATATTAATAAGTCCTTTGTTCATGCTAACATTATTCATTGTCAAGTCCCACATCAATAACAACAAAAACTGATTTTTCCCCACAATCTGAACAAAAGTCTTTTTTTTTTTTAATGATTTTATTTATTTGACAGAGAGAGAGAGAGAGCACAAGCAGGGGAAGCGGAAGGAAGAGGGAGAGGGAGGAGCACACTCCCTGCTGAGCAGAGAGCCAGATGTGGGGATCGATCAGAAGCTTAACTGACTGAGCTGCCCAGGTGCCCTGAACAAAAGTCTTATTAAGCAGTTAACTAAATCTTAGAAACACAAAGGCTGATGACATTGTCATAATAATTTCTGAGCAAATAAAACAAAAAAAAATTTGTTTTGAGAAACAAATTATGTTTCTTTCTAACATTTTTCTCTAATAAAACAATGGGCCATAATTAAATTTTAAAGACTGGAAACACATTTCCTAACTAATAGCCTTGTATGACATACAAGTGGAAATGGGCTTCAGTGCCTTTAGTATACATTAATATTTTTCTGTTAAGAAAATTATTTTTTCAAAGTAAATCATTGTGTTGGGGTGCCTGGGTGGTTAAGTTGGTTAAGCTTCTGACTTCAGCTCAGGCATGATCTCAGGGTCCTAGGACTGAGCTCCACCTCAGACTCCCCACTCAGGGGGCAGTCTGCTTCTCCCTCTCCCCCTGTCCCTCCCCCTGCTGATGCTCTTTCTCTCTCCCTCTCCCTCTCTCTCAAATAAATACAATCTTAAAGAAAAAAGTATATCATTATGCTTTCACAATGTGTAACAAAACATCAAACTTGTGCCCTTTAAGGTAACTTTTGGAATCTCAGCCTCTTGAACAAAGATTTAGTTGCTACGGCAACAAATAAATCATAAACATTGTCACTGTAGAATTATTTAAAAGAAGAGCATGCTTGAAGACAGAATTTAGGACCCATTCCTCTGTTCTTAGCCCTTCAAAGTGATTGTTCTTAAGTGCTTCCCCACTTTTTGTTTTTACCACTTTAATAAAGGGTTCTATTTCCTGACTAGGTTCAGTCCTTCCCCTTTGGGAACCTTTCTCTCAAGACCTCTGTATGGAGCTTCAATAGCTTAATGTGACATGAAATGAAAAACAAAAACAAACCTAGAAAATATATACATTCCACACACAGAAATGCTGTACTAATGGGGCATGCAGACTTTTAAAGTAAAACAGCCCTTCGATGGAAGACCATACCAATTATGTGGCTAACATTAGGGCAACAAATTTTCCCTTGCCTTCCTATTGCCATATGCCTGTCATTTTCTCCCTATAGTTTCCATTCACTGTTTCAAACATATGTTGCCACTTATTTGCCAGGAAAGAATCTCTGAACTACGCTTTATGTATGATGAACTGGCAGACGGAATGGAGCCAGAGAGAGCACCATTAGCAGTTATTCACACTTCTGTTTTCTCTTAACTTCCTTTTCTCTAAAGTATATTTCTCATATGCTGGGAGGGATGTGTAATCATAAAGACATCTGTGACTCATGCTTTAGAATACAGAACAACAATTACCTATAAAAGCAAATGGTTCTCTCTTCCACTGAGCCGCATGTCTCCTCTACAAAAGCCTATCTTTACAGCTTAGAGGTTGGTCAAACATAGGTGACGGGCTCCTTTGTCAAACTCTCAGCAAATAATAACATTCTTTTCTTTTCTAACAATCACTGCTAGAGTTTACCCAACATTTAACCACAGTCTTTTAACAAGGCACCTGTTCCATGGGCTGGGGTTGCTTGGGGTTGGATTGCTCTGCGTCAGGAGAAGAAAACACCATGGAGATTAGTTAAGAGGAAGGGGTTTTCCACCAAAGACGAAGGAGATTTATGGAGATAAAATGTGGAAGTCTGGTGTTATATGTTCACTAACAAGAAACGAATGCCTATTTCAGTCTGCACTGATTAACCTGTTTTGCCTTACTAAAACCCATCCATAGGTCAAGAAATATTGCCATGAATTAACAGTAATGTTATTGTTGACCTAAATTCCTTAAACTATATCCGGCACACACTACCAGGATTTTTGCTTCTTGTGGAAAAGGAGATAGGCCAAAAAATAAGTTCTTGTCCATGAGCAGAAAGGAAAAGACTACTTTGAAGGAACCCACAAATATTACCAATCATGTTTAGGATATGTTAAAAAAAACAAAACAAAACAAAAACAGTCCTGCTACCAATAGCTCACTAAATCTATGAAGCCAACTGTAAAGCTAGTTGAATTATGATTCATCCTTTATTTAAAGGGGGATGTTTTCAGCTTTTCCAGTTGAAAAACATGGTAACTGCAAGTTGCCCAAAAGAACATGCTGTCATGCTTGTACCTGGGATGGTTAAAAATAAAATATATTGTTTAACCATTCTGGCCACATAAAATACATACAGGCATTCTCTGGGTTACGAACACCTGACTTGTGAATGTTTCCTCTCTATAAAAAGCCAGCCCACATTCTGCTCAAAAGGATGACACCTGGAGGGCAAGAGTATTTCCAGAGCTACTTAATTTTCTTCAGGCTGGTTGGCCAAGGGCTGCCATGGATATGGCAGGGAGGTATTCACCTGGAATCCAAAGGGGGAACCTGGAACACATTTGCTGATAAATATCATGTTTTATGTAAAACATAGGCTCCCAGCTAGTCCACAAAAAGTTAGCTGACCTGAAATACAGTTTAAACTCTACACATTTGCATGAATATTGTTCTCCACTACATGCTGTAATAATCACATTATGGATAAATCTTGTGAGCTATGATATTACTGTATTACAATATCACCAAACCATTGCAGCTACCTAAATATAGGTTTTTGGCTTTATTATGGGTTTAGTAAGCCTCCCTGTGCTAGTCTAGGAATGGACTCTCTACTTAGTAACATTGTTTCTATGAGGAAATATCTTACAACTGAAACTTTGAAAGTCTTTTTGCAAAACAGGGAAACTTCCTACATTTTGAAGATTATTCACTTTTTGCTGGAAGAACACAAATTGCCCTAAGATCTATAAATTCAGCATTATCACACGCTTCTTCCATGAGCAAAAGAAACCATAAGCAACATAGACTCTAAAAGCATAAGAAACAAATAACAAGAAATGGTTATTCATGGAATGATGAGAACAGCACACCAGCACACAAGAGTATTGTAGCCAGTGAAACCACCCTACCCCAATGCCCCCACCTTCCGGCCCTGTTCAGACCTGACACCAGACCAGTTCCTCCTTAGTGACTGTACATCTTTAGCATCCACAACAGAGGAGCAAATGGGGTGGAACTTTAACTGAACTCTTTAGGTGCCACCTTCTCTCACATCTTTCCAGATGTAGAATTTCTTCTTCTGCATGGAAAGGGAACTTTATTTACGCACTTGTGTAATTCACTTAGTTTTTAACCAGTCTATCTCCCCTTCCATATTAACACCTCTCCAAACAACCCCATCTATAAATTCCTCGAAGCAGGTGATTTGTTTTATTTCCCACTATATAGTACAAAACTTTGGATATAATAGCAGAGAGGAAAGGAACTAAGTTTACTGAAGACTGTTATATGCTGGTTCTATGTTAAATGGCTTTCTTCCCATCAAATATGTCTCATTTAACGTAGTAGGTACTTAATAAATGAATGCTGAATGTATAGTCACCCAGCTTCAATAAAAAGAGAGCTGTAAAGAAGTTAATAGAAACATCTGTGGATTCAGCAAAGAGGGAGTCAGATTTTTTACCTTCAAAATGCCTTTGGGGTTGGTGGTAAAATCCAATTTTATTTTAAAGTATTCTATAAAGGGATGTTGTTCAACAAAAACCATTTTCAATTAGCACAGAACTCTACTTCTATTTAAGTATAAATCAGTTATCTACATAGCATAAAGGATTCCATGTGGAGATTAAAGCAGCTGGAGGTTACTTTACAATGACAGCCAACTCTGATAAATTACACTAAAAGAAGTAGCTATCTTCTGTCATCAATCACTGCTAGAGCAAACTACATAATTCTTAAATGTCTACTATGATAGAAAAAAATCCATAAAACCTCATACCTTAGCTATGATCTAGTCTTTGGAGAGAAGACTTGAAATTATACAAAATGGACAACATATTTTTGAGCTTACCATTCAAAAATACCTAGATTCTAAAAATGTTGTTACTGGGGGCACCTGGGTGGCTCAGTCGGTTTAATGTCCAACTCTTGGTTTTGCTCAGGTCATGATTTCAGGGTCCTGGGATGGAGCCCGACTGGGCTCCCCACTGGATGAAGAGTCTGCTTGTCTCCTCTCTCTGCCCCTCTCCCCTTTCATGCTCTCTCAATCTCTCAAATAAATCTTTTTTTTTTAAGATTTTATTTATTTGACAGAGAGAGACACAGCTAGAGAGGGAACACAAGCAGGGGGAGTGGGAGATGGAGAAGCAGGCTCAGAGCAGGAAGCCTGATGCAGCTCGATCCCAGGACCCTGGGATCATGACCTGAGCCAAAGGCAGACGCTTAATGACTGAGTCACCCAGACACCCCTCAAATAAATAAATCTTTAAAAAAATAAAAATGTTAGAAATGGAGATAACTGAAAGCAAAAGGATGAGTCCTGATAGACCCCAGATTTGCTCATCGAAACACCTTGAGGGAACAGATACACAGGGCATCCTGCATTCATTTAAGTAAGGCATTGCCAGTCCTAGGCCACAGTCATCATTGCGGCCCTCCACCTGTTCTTCGGGAACAGCCTGTGGGTTTTATTGTATGAAAGCTAACCAAGGTTACAAAACATGAAGATCTGACTTGGGATGAGGGCTGCAGACTTATTCACCCAATTGTTAAAAACTTCTAAGTCATTTCCTCCTGAAAATCATCTTCATGATCTCATTCCTCCAACTCCTCCCTGAGGATAAAGCAACTGCAATAGAGTAATAAAGCAAACACACACACATGTAATGTAACAAACACTTGTTACACATATGCATGCACTCACATTTATCTAACTATTGAACAAAGATGAATAAAAATATGTGAACAGAAATAATGGTTTCTGTGATATTTACAACAAACTCAGTCACCAAATCGTATAAAAAAAGCAATGATCTGACAATAAAATATGGTAACATCCCAATAAATAGCCTTAGGCAGGTGATCTTTTTCTTCTAATTAGGAAGTCTGGGCTTTAGCAAAATCAGAAAACACTGCCAAGAGAACCCTTAATAGCATTTCTATCCATTGAACCTCTTCAATTTTGTTACTACTATTTTGTTTCCATTATAAAACTAATTTCCATTTTTTAAGGCTAAAAGAATGATAGTGAATTAAGAGCAGGAACAACCTGGGGAGAAAGCAAATAAGTAGGCTTACTATATGAACTTCTAAATCAGAACTATATATATAGAAACATGAGCTATTAGGTCAGCCATAATGATGAATTTCATTATTACTTATAGCTGAGATTCTTAAGAAGCACGAAAACCATATCCTCAAAGTTCATGAGACATTTCATTGACCCTAAAATCAGAGATACAACGTTCTTCACGTGAGCTAAACAATTTTCCACATATAGCATTTATGGAGTCAGTGGAGCTAAAGAGGCCTAAATTCACTTTGTCGAACAGATTTAATATTCTATGAGAACAGAATATAAATTTAGCCCACAGAAAAACGCTATATAATGTCTAAAGAAAAAGATCAACAAGTGACACAGTATTAATATTCACTTTCCACAGGAAACAATAAATGTCTGACTTTACCAATAAAGCATTACATCTAATGGTTCTTAGCTAATAAAAGCTAAGGGTAAAGTGTCTATAAAATAATGGCAAAGGTTAGAAAATCAGTGGGGATTTTTCCTCCCAAAACTACAGTAACGTTTTAGTTTTGAAGACTGATAGGTTTAAATGCCATAAAGCTTTAATCCTATCACCTCTAATTTTTTGGCCAGAAAAAAAAAAAAAAAAAAGAATTCATATATCATCAGGATAAAATAAAATTTCAAATATGAGAGTTTCCTAACTTTTTATTTTGGCCTTAAAGTTCACTTTAATAGAACAATGGGCCACTCACTCACTCAGAACTATGTATGGTACAGGTCATGGATCAATTTAAAGAGAGCAATACAAAGGTCCAGACCTGCTGAATGAGTTTGTTCGTGCAATTCACCCAGTCAGTGAGCATTGATGAAAAGTGCTGAGCACAGCATCTCTGCAGCTCTTTCTGGGGTTAGCATCAGTGGGGGTCTTCATACTTTGTATTTACAGAGATAATTACAGACCAACAGCATTCTCAGAATTTATACAAAAGAGAACTTGTAATAATAATCCATTGAACCCACATGACTTACATGAGTGTGACACTACCTCCAGGTTAGGAATAAAATCTAATTGGTATACAATGTTACCTTCCTTTCTTCTGACAGTTCTAGACAATAAGATAAAAGGACAAGACTTTGGAGACAGGGCAGTGGGGACAGTTATGGGAAAGGTTGCCAGCTCCTCAGGAGAACCCAGAAGAGATGGTCCCTATTCTACCTCTGGGTGATGCATGTGATCTATCTCTGGATGTGATGCCTGGAACTGCTGAGGTCATTTCGCTACCAGGGTGATGATGAAACCATCTAGGGGAAAAGGCCAGAGCCACAGAAACCAGAGAAGCAGAGGCAACATGTCATGTCTGAAGCCCGCCCCAAGTTTGGATTTTTTGCTGTAAGATGATATATTTTGCCATTGTTTGAGGCAAAGGGAGTCCAGGTTTTCTGTTGACTGCAGCTGGAAGCATCCTAGCTAATGTATCATTCCCTTTTGGTTACTCACATTCTAGACTACTTGGAGGACCTGGGGCACTGTTTTCAGGACAGTTCTCAATGGAGGCAAACAAATTAAAGTCACCATATCTTGGGAGTTCTTCCAAGATTCAAAGCTATCTTTCATTACATGTTATTCTATACAAAATCAGAGACTTGCCTAGTGCTTTGTGAAAAGCTCCTGAGTGTAAGATGGGGCTACCTTCCTGAAAGTAGCATCATTCCCATAAGAATAACTTCCCTCTGAAGCACTTGGAATGACACTTAATAATATCCGATTTCTCACAGTGGTTCAGTAAAAGTATAGAGGAAGCTTCCTTTAACTCTCTTAGACTATCCCTCTTTACACTGGGCTCTGACTAGTCTGTGTTTGCCTGACCTAAGAAGTAGTAACTGTGAAAAATCAGGAAAATAATTTGATATAAATGTAACTAATAAGTGCAAGTGGATCATAGCTACTCTAGACAGAAGATCTATGTTCCTATTAATGAATGGACCTAACAAAGACTAAAACTTAAAATGTTTTGCTAAAAATTGAGCTTATATTTGAGACAATGTTTATATTATTTGGCATCTGAAAAATCGTTGGTAGCCAATTAGTACACTGAACAGTGAATAGAAATGATGAGGTAAGACAAAACTCCATTTCTTAGCATAAAGGAACAAACAAGTGGCTCTAACATATCAATCTGAAATATTTCCTACATCGTTTTCAGGTTGTTTTTCACTATTAGATTATATTGTGCTAATGTTCAATTCCAGTGTTGAAACTGATTAGCTACTCTAAGCTCTTGTCTCACTAAAAAAACCTCCAAAACAATACCACCACCACCAAAACACCCAAGGTGCTAAGTAAAATGAATAAAATATTTAAAAATATACATCCTTGAGACAGCAAGTTATTAAGGAATATTCAAAGGTTAAAGATTGAATAAAAGTGAAAACTCAGCAAGGTAAGTTAAGTAACAGCTATTGCTTTGAGAGCATTTTTTCAATTCTGTAAACTTATATTTTAGTTTTTATGGCATCAGAGGGCACAGAGTTTGTTGACAAAGCCTAGGGTCCTCCCAACCCTACATAAAGCCAGATTGCAAAAAGCTAAACCATGAATGTAAAGGTGACTTAGAAACAAAATTAACTTCTAGGCACTGTAAGGAAAACTGCTTTCCTTGAACTATGGCATTTGGAGTAAGGGGAGAAATAAACTCCACTGAGAATTTATAATAACAAGTTAGCCCATACGAGAATTGGCAGCCCAAATTGATACTAACTGGGTGGTCCAAAAACAAAAAACAAAAAACCTTGCTCTAGAGATTCTAGGCTGAAAATACCCCCTGGCATCTGGCAAAAACAAATGTAAATCCTCCCTAGAGAAAGCCACCTTCAACCCAGGGTTCAAAGAATTCCTGCAAATAGAGTTCTAATATATGGGTTCATATTTTAAAATCTGAAAACACACTAAAAAATAATGCACAATGACTGAAAGCCAAAGAAATGACAGCAGAATCGGAGCTGCTAATAAAGGATTTCGGATATCTAAATTACCAGACAGCATGTAAAACATATTTAATATGTTGAAGATAAAAAAGGGATTAAAATTTCTAGTTAGAAATTTCTGCTTAGAAAAGTAACAGACTACAAAAGACTAAGCAAATTAGGAAAAAAAGTCCAACTTCTGGAATTGAAAAAATATAATTGCATATCAGCAATGAAAATTACTGAACTAGAAGAAAAATCTGAAGAAATTACAAAACGCAGCCAAGAGAGCTAAAGAAATAAAACAACTGAAAGAGTAGTTAAGGGATATGAGGAACAGAGTAAGACAGCCTAACATGTGTCTCAGTTTTACAAGGTAAAGAAAGAAAAAAATTATTCAGAAGCTATATTTGTCAAGTTAACATTGGCTGACAATTTTCTAGAACTTAAGAAAGACACCAACCCATGGATTCAGGAATCTCAATGAAACCCAGAAAGGACAAAAGAAATCTGTACTTAAGTACATCATAATGAAATTGTAGAATATCAAAGACAAAGGCAAAATCAAAAAAAGCAGCCAGAGAGAATAGGAATGACACGTAGATCAATGACTGACTTTTCAACACTAACACGGGAAGCCAGAAGTAAGTGGAATAATATCTTCAATGTGCTGACAGAAAACAGTATCAACCTGAAGTCTCCACTCAGTAAAAATCTTCCTAAGAACAAGGGTCAAATAAAGACATTCAAATAAATAAAAAGAGAGTGTGCAAAGAGCAGACTTCCACTAGAGGAACTTCAAAAAGTATGCATTCAGATTGAAGGAAAGTGATCCCAGATGGGAGTCTGGAATAAAAGAAGGAATGATGAGGAAAGAAAGTGGTAAATATGTTGGTTCATCTAAACCAACATTGACTAAAATAATAATAAAAGATGATGATAAAATCTTGAGGAATTAAAAAAGAAACTAAAATATAAGACAACGTAAGACAAGTAATTTATAAATCAGGAGGGTATATTCAGAATTAAAGTGTTCTGAAATGATTAAAATTTTTGGAGAAGGATTAAAATGCTGATCAGCTTTAGACTGATAACTTTAACTTGTGAGTAGAATTTATAGGCCAATTAATTTCTAATAGAAAAGGAATAGTGTGGTAACTTCCAAAGTAGAAAGGGAGAAAATAAATAAAAATAAAATTCAAAAGAAGCTAAGAAATAAAACAACAGCAGCAAAAAAGATGGTAAAAAATAGAACCATCAAATAAGATGGCAAAAGTAAGCCCAAATAAGTCAATAATCACTGTAATACAAATGAAATGGTCCGTTAAAAGACAAAGTTTGTCATACTGGATTAAAACAATTCTAACAATAATTCCCAACTGCATGCAGTTTATAAGTGACTCACTGGAACATAAGAATACAGTAAAGCTGAAAAGAGGTTGGAAAAAAGATATCATCAGGCAACTACTAACTAAAAGAAAGGTTACACAGCTATGTGTATGAGACAAAAAGGACTTTAAGGTGGAAAGATCTATAAAGAATCATTATATAATATAAAGAAATTCCATTTCTAAGTCAAGCAATCAAAAATCAGGTTGCAGAAGATTCTAACAACACAATAAGTAAGCTTTATCTACATAGATAACATTGTTCTTAATTCATACAGAATATACACTACACTCTTCTTCAAGCAGATAGGGAACTTGTAAAAAACTAACCACCCAGTGAGACCATAAAGCAAATCTTAAAAAACTTCAAAAGCTAGATAACACACTGACTATATTTTCTGACCATAACGTAATGAGTGATAAAAAGATCTCTCTCTCTACCCAAAAATACATGTTTAAAAATTAAGAAGCAATTCTAAATAATTCATGAACCCAAGAGAAAGATGAAAGCCCAATAAAATCATGAGGTAGCAGGAACAAACTACAGTTCTTAGCACAGCTATTCTAAGTAATAAAATTTATGAAACACTGAAACTGACCCAAAGAAAACAATAAAAATTTCTTTCCTTAGAAGATGAAAAAGTGTCTGTTTCAACAAAAAGCATTCTGAGAATATTCTTTTCTCAAGTTTATCATCCAAATAAAACTGCTGATAGCTAAATAGTTAAGAAGGTGTACCTAAAACATAAAGATCCTCCCTCCATTTTCAGTAAAGGATCATACAGGTGCCTCTGCAAAGAACATCTTTAAAATGAATGAACAAGGAAACAAATCAATTCATTCATTCATTCAGTGATTCATATTCAGAGTTTATATGTGTGTGTGTGTGATATAAGCAGCCTTGGAAGATCTTTACCCAACTATTGACGTTTTTCTGGGAAGAATCTTTGATAAATTATTACTAGTCAGGTAAACGGCTTAAAGAGCCATTATTTGAACAGCCATTCTAATATTTAGTAAGACTAAAAGAAATTATCTTAATTAAAACATCATATATCTGTTTTATTTTGATTTTCAGAGAAGGCCTTTAAATGTTTCAATAAAGGCTGTTCCATACCCTCAGTTCTCCAAAGATTATACCTAAAAGAAGCATTATTATATGACAAGGTTGGAGCACTCCTGATTCTATTATGTACTTATATTTATATATTATACTTCAATATACAATTGAAAAAGAATTAACAATGTCATGATTCATTTAAAATTGCTTTCAATATATTACTCAACTGCTAAAAAACTGCCAATGGCACCTTGCTGTCTATGACATTAAGTTGAAATCCAAACCACACTGCTTGAATTATAAGACCCATTTATAGTCTGGCCCCATCTTATGTGATCACCCTCCCCTCCAGGGCTGCAATATCTACCACTTGCACAACTGCCTGTAGAGGGTCAGCACTGCTCAACAAGAGCCAATCAGTGACGCCATTCAATCCAGGGTTCCTTTGCTCTACCACCCTCCTTCCTGGAATTCTTTAATTACCCTTCAAGGTCCAGATGAACTTTAACCTCTGTTATGAAGACCTTCCAGATATTTCTAGGCCTAACATACTTTTTTTTTTTTTTTTTAAGATTTTATTTATTTATTTGAGACAGAGCGAATGAGAGACAGAGAGCATGAGAGGGAGGAGGGTCAGAGGGAGAAGCAGACTCCCTGCCGAGCAGGGAGCCCGATGCGGGACTCGATCCCGGGACTCCAGGATCATGACCTGAGCCGAAGGCAGTCGCTTAACCAACTGAGCCACCCAGGCGCCCCGAGGCCTAACATACTTTTACAAAAATTCTTCCTTCACCAAACATAGCATCCCAACTTAATGTTAATTGTTTTTTGGCTTTTGTTCACTTGTTTATCTACCCATCAAAATCTGGGTAGGGTCATGCTTTATCTTCTCTGCCTCCCTTGCCATGAACTCAGTATAGTGATAAATAGACACAGAAGATACTCAAAAAATCGTTGCTGAGTGCCTCTTTAAAGAATATAATAGATGCAGTCTAGGCCTAACTCTTTTTTTTTTTAAAGATTTTATTTATTTATTTGACAGAGAGAGAGAGAGCGAGAGCAGGAACACAAGCAGGGGGAGTGGGAGTGGGAGGAGCAGGGAGCCCGATGTGGGGCTTGATCCCAGGACCCTGGGATCATGACCTGAACCAAAGGCAGACACTTAACGACTGAGCCACCCAGATGTCCCTAGGCCTAACTCTTGTATAACTATAAATCATACCACACATTCACACACACACACACACACAGAGTATTCCCTTTAAATATTCCACTTTCTTCAATTAAGAAGGGAAAATATTGTATCTTTTTTACCTACTTAATTACATTGCAATAAACAAATATTATGAACAAAGGTGTTTTTTTTTTCTCCAGGAATTTTAATAATATTTTCTCATTGGCACTACCTAATTGAAGAATACAAGCCTTTTTATCTTCTTGAGAGCATAAATGTTTTTAAATGTCGTACAAGTGGAAGCCATGCATCAATGCCAATCAGCCTCCCACCCATCCTACTACTAACATATTGGCATAAATGACTGCTGATAATCCTCATGCACAAAAAGTGCTATTAGTTATTGAAGGTCACCATGACTAGATGAAAAGATATTCCACTTAGCCTTTGGGGAATAGATTCCCATTCCTGATCTAAACAGTTGAGTTCCACTGTTTTTCATTTCCTCTTGTAATTGTTGGTGAGTGTACATGAAAGCCTGCATGTGTACATGTATAATGTGTGTGTGTGTGTGTGTGTGTGTGTTGAGCAGGGAGGAGGGAAGAAAGAAAAAGAGTTAGACATCTGTTCCATAGGTTTTGAGTAAATGGTAGCCATAGATAGAGGACAAATGGATGGATGGATAGATGGATACATACATGCATGCATGGATGGAGACTGTTTTAACCAAAAGTCAGCACCTCTCAGAGGTGAAGTGAGACCTAAGCCACTTTCCTATTCTATTATATATTTAGAAAAAGAAAGAAATGCCAAATTTGAGTTTATGAACTCCTGCTAAATTTTAAACCCTTGCATTCAACAAAGAACTCTTAATCTCCTCAAAAAAAGGGTAAGATGATGAAATATAACTGGGTTATTTATAAGATAATTATAAGATATACTTAAAAATTAATTTATAGCACGCCCTAAATGGCACAGTATAGTAATGACACAAATTAGCAATCAATCATATGATAAACCTGTACTTCTGTCAATCTTATCAGAGTACATCAGCACTTGAATACAAATCTCAGAGTCTAAATTTGAGGTCACTGAGAGTCAGCATCAGTTGACTGATTAACAGTTGAACAGATTCTCGAGTTTCCCAATGCTAATAAATGGGTTGGGACTTAGACATTCTGCTATCACTAGGGCAGTAACCATTTGGAATAACTGAAAGTTTTAAAACTCAACTGGAGCAGTATTCATTATGTTTAAAAAGCAATCAGCACTATTTTAAGTTATGATTTGCCAAGAAGCTACTGTTAGGCCATAACTGATTGCTTGAGAAGGGACTCTGCTCTTGAAGCTTTTATTCCTCAAGTCCGTGGGCTGTCAGAGCAGTATCATGACAAAGTTTTTCCCATTTTCATGGTTAAATATACCCCAAGGGGAAATTTCCTTAGCAAATAATATTTATGGTCAAGAGAATTAAAGAAACTTGATTAAATGAAAGAAAGAATAGTTTCTAGATCAAGACTTAATTAGTATTCACTTGATTTAAAAGCACAAGGATATAATCTCTCACTGTAAATAGCATCTTTCACATGCATTTGTCTCAATAGAGCTATGAAATAAATGGCACATAAAATGAATCAAAAGTTAACAGTCAATGAATGGAAGTAGTCAGGTAATGAACGATCATTACCTCTTTCTCTTGCTGGATCCATCTCCTGCTGGATGAATCCAAATTCATCCTCATTCATCAGGTTTATGGAATGTCTACTCTGTGTGGAGTATTACTGTTCCAGCCCTCACACAAAATCTCAAGAAGTCCAGGAAGGAGGTTTGAGATATCAAGGCAGAGGGCAAGGCAGAGTGATTGGCACATAGTAGGCTCTCAATAAATGGCAGCAATTCCTTCCTTTTCCTTCCCATTCCCTGGATCTTCTTTATATAAGTGGCATATTTGAGCTGTGAACTTAAATCAGAGGATTGAGAATATGTTTGATAAAAGTCTTAAATTTATGTCATAATCTAAAAACATAAAGAACTTATAGATTCAAAAGTTGGCAATAAATGAAAAAAAGTTTAAAACATGGTATGACAGGATTTTAAGTGATCCTTTCAATGTGGATTCTATCAATGTTATTGTTGTTTTAATGCTTATAGTGCCATAAATAATTACAGAGGGAGAGAGGAAGGAGAAGGAAGGAAGGAAGGAAGGAAGGAAGGAAGGAAGGAAGGAAGGAAGGA